>NW_026636599.1:0-23874 GCF_028554395.1 Pezoporus wallicus | reverse complement strand
ATTGGCTCCTATTGGCGGTATCACCCTTACGGATACCCCCATTGGCTCCTATTGGCTGTATCACCCTTACGGATACCCCCATTGGCTCCTATTGGCTGTCTCACCCTTAGCGCTCCCCCCAAGCGACCATTATCATTCCCCCCCCCCATCCCCCTTTCTATTCCCCCCACCTCCCCCTTTACCTCTGAGACACCTCCCCCCCCCGACCCCCAACTTTCCCACCCCATAGAAGTGCCTTCGCTTCGACCCCGGCGCCGTGGTGTGGGCGGCCAAGCAGCAGCTCCTGTGCGCGCTGACCGAGGGGCTCCACGACGGCCTCAACTACGGCCTCTTCCAACCGGCGGCCGCGGGGCGCGACGCCAAGTTCCTGGATGAGGAGAGGCCCCTGCGGGACTACCCCCAGAGCTTCGAGCAGGGAGTGCCCTACCTGGAGGTGTGGCAAAGGGGAGGGGCTTGAAGGGGTGGGGTTATGGGGGGGTGGGGTTAATGGGGAGGGGGGGAAGGGAGGATGGGGGAGGGGAAAATGGGAAGGACAGGATGGGGTGGGAGGAGCCAATGGGAAGGGTGGGATGTGGGTGGGAGGAGCCAATGGGAAGGGTGGGACATGGGTGGGAGGGGCCAATGGGAAGGGTGGGACATGGGTGGGAGGGGCCAATGGGAAGGGTGGGACATGGGTGGGAGGGGCTAATGGGAAGGACAGGATGGGGTGGGAGGAGTCGATGGGAATGGTGGGACGTGGGTGGGAGGGGCCAATGGGAAGGGTGGGGAAGATGGGAAGGAAGGGTGGGGAAGATGGGAAGGACAGGATGGGGTGGGAGGGGCCAATGGGAAGGGTGGGGAAGATGGGAAGGACAGGATGGGGTGGGAGGAGCCAATGGGAAGGTTGGACGTGGGTGGGAGGGGCTAATGGGAAGGTGGGACATGGGTGGGAGGGGCTAATGGGAAGGACAGGATGGGGTGGGAGGAGTCGATGGGAAGGGTGGGACGTGGGTGGGAGGGGCCAATGGGAAGGGTGGGACATGGGTAGGAGGAGCTAATGGGAAGGGAGTGCCCTACCTGGAGGTGTGGCAAAGGGGAGGGGCTTGAAGGGGTGGGGTTATGGAGGGGGTGGGGTTAATGGGGAGGGAGGGAAGGGAGGATGGGGGAGGGGAAAATGGGAAGGACAGGATGGGGTGGGAGGGGCCAATGGGAAGGTGGGACATGGGTGGGAGGGGCCAATGGGAAGGGTGGGACGTGGGTGGGAGGAGCCAATGGGAAAGACAGGATGGGGTGGGAGGAGCCAATGGGAAGGTGGGACATGGGTGGGAGGGGCCAATGGGAAGGGTGGGACATGGGTGGGAGGGGCCAATAAGAAGGGTGGGACATGGGTGGGAGGAGCTAATGGGAAGGTGGGACATGGGTGGGAGGGGCCAATGGGAAGGACAGGATGGGGTGGGAGGAGTCGATGGGAAGGGTGGGACGTGGGTGGGAGGGGCCAATGGGAAGGGGGGGACATGGGTGGGAGGAGCTAATGGGAAGGGAGTGCCCTACCTGGAGGTGTGGCAAAGGGGAGGGGCTTGAAGGGGTGGGGTTATGGGGGGGGTGGGGTTAATGGGGAGGGGGGGAAGGGAGGATGGGGGAGGGGAAAATGGGAAGGACAGGATGGGGTGGGAGGAGCCAATGGGAAGGTGGGACATGGGTGGGAGGGGCCAATGGGAAGGTGGGACATGGGTGGGAGGGGCCAATGGGAAAGACAGGATGGGGTGGGAGGAGCCAATGGGAAGGTGGGACATGGGTGGGAGGGGCCAATGGGAAGGGTGGGACATGGGTGGGTGGGGCCAATGGGAAGGGTGGGACATGGGTGGGAGGAGCTAATGGGAAGGTGGGACATGGGTAGGAGGAGCTAATGGGAAGGGAGTGCCCTACCTGGAGGTGTGGCAAAGGGGCGGGGCTTGAATGGGTGGGGTTATGGAGGGGGTGGGGTTAATGGGGAGGGGGGAAGGGAGGATGGGGGAGGGGAAAATGGGAAGGACAGAACGGGGTGGGAGGAGCCAAGGGGAAGGTTGGACGTGGGTGGGAGGGGCTAATGGGAAGGGAGGGACGTGGGTGGGAGGGGCCAATGGGAAAGAGGGATGTGGGTGGGAGGAGCTAATGGGAAGGGTGGACATGGGTGGGAGGGGCTAATGGGAAGGACAGGATGGGGTGGGAGGAGCCAATGGGAAGGGGGGGACATGGGTGGGAGGGGCCAATGGGAAGGGTGGGACATGGGTGGGAGGGGCCAATAAGAAGGGTGGGACATGGGTGGGAGGAGCTAATGGGAAGGTGGGACATGGGTGGGAGGGGCCAATGGGAAGGGTGGGACATGGGTGGGAGGGGCCAATGGGAAGGACAGGATGGGGTGGGAGGAGTCGATGGGAAGGGTGGGACGTGGGTGGGAGGGGCCAATGGGAAGGGGGGAACATGGGTAGGAGGGTCTAATGGGAAGGGCCTGGCCAATGGGAAGGACAGGATGGGGTGGGAGGAGCCAATGGGAAGGGCGGGACATGGGTGGGAGGGTCCAATGGGAAGGCTGGGACATGGGTGGGAGGGTCCAATGGGAAGGGCAGGACATGGGTGGGAGGAGCCAATGGGGAGGGGGCTTCCATACGAAGACGTTGTATTAAGGCTCACGAGGGCCAATGAGGGTGCAGCCAACCTGGATGTGGGCGTGGTGAATGAATGGGCGTGGCCATTGGGGGGGTGAAGGGGGCGTGGCCTCGCTGACCACGCCCCCTTTCGGTGACTCCGCCCCCCCCCAAGTTCCGGTACAAGACCCGCGTGTACAAGCAAACCAACCTGGACGAGAAGCAGCTCGCCAAGCTCCACACCAAGGTGAGAGGTGTGGCCACGCCAGGCCACGCCCCCTGCCCCTCCCCTCCCGAAGCCACGCCCCTTATCCCTTTGGCCACACCTTTGTTGCGTGGCCACCACCAATGCTGTGGCCCTGTGTGATCCCATGGCCCATATTTATACCCCATACCCCATACCTATACCCCACATCCACACCCCACATCCCACACCCCATACCCCATATCCCATGCCCCATACCCCACACCCCATATCCCATACGCCCCATGCCCCATATCCATACCCCTCACCCCATATCCATACCCCACACCCCATGCCCCATACCCCATATCCATACCTGATATCCCCATACCCCACACCCCATACCCCACACCACATACCCCATACCCCATATCCTGTATCCGTACCCCACACCCCATATCCCATACCCCATACCCCACAACCCACACCCCACAAACCCCATACCCTATATCCACACCCCACACCCCACACGCCACATCCCACACCCCACACCCCATATCCCACACCCCATATACCCCACACCCCATATCCACAAAACCCACACCCCACACCCACAACCCACACCCCATACCCCATATCCCATACCCCATCTCCACACCCCATTCACCCCACACCCCACACCCCACACCCCATATCCCACACCCCATATCCCACACCCCACACCCCATATCCCATACCCCACACCCCATACCCTATATCCACACCCCATATCCCACACCCCATATCCCACACCCCACACCCCATATCCCATAACCCCACACCCCACACCCCATATCCCACACCCCATATCCCACACCCCACACCCCATATCCCATACCCCATATCCCATACCCCACACCCCATACCCTATATCCCATACCCCATATCCCATATCCCATACCCCATATCCCACACCCCACACCCCATACCCCACACCCCATACCCCACACCCCATATCCCACACCCCATATCCCACACCCCACACCCCATATCCCACACCCCATATCCACACTCCCCACCCCACACCCCACACCCCATATCCCACACCCCACACCCCACACCCCATATCCACACTCCCCACCCCACACCCCCACCCCACATCCCGTCCCCAGACGGGGCTCCGGAAGTTTCTGGACTACGTGCAGCACGGCTCAGCTGAGAAGGTCGCGCGCCTGCTGGACCGGGGCCTGGACCCCAACTACCACGACTCCGACTCGGGGGGTGAGGGACCCCCAACATGGCAATGGGGGGGTGATGGGGTGGTGATGGGGGGGTGATGGGGTGGTGATGGGGTGGTGATGGGGTGGTGATGGTGTGGTGATGGGGTGGTGATGGGGTGGTGATGGGGTGGTGATGGGGTGGAGATGGGGTGGAGATGGGGTGGTGATGGGGTGGAGAGGGGGTGGTGATGGGGTGGAGATGGGGTGGTAATGGGGTGGAGATGGGGTGGAGATCGGGTGGTGATGGGGTGGAGATGCGGTGTAGATGGGGGGGAGATGGGGTGGTGATGGGGTGGTGATGGGGTGGTAATGGGGTGGAGATGGGGTGGTAATGGGGTGGAGATGGGGTGGTGATGGGGTGGAGATGGGGTGGTGATGGGGTGGCGATGGGGTGGCGATGGGGTGGAGATGGGGTGGTGATGGGGTGGTGATGGAGTGGTGATGGGGTGGCGATGGGGTGGCGATGGGGTGGCGATGGGGTGGTGATGGGGTGGTGATGGGGTGGAGATGGGGTGGTAATGGGGTGGTGATGGGGTGGTGATGGGGGGATGGGGTGGAGATGGGGTGGTGATGGGGTGGTGATGGAGTGGTGATGGGGTGGTGATGGAGTGGTGATGGGGTGGAGATGGGGTGGTGATGGGGTGGTGATGGGGTGGTGATGGAGTGGTGATGGGGTGGAGATGGGGTGGTGATGGGGTGGTGATGGGGGGGATGGGGTGGAGATGGGGTGGTGATGGGGTGGTGATGGAGTGGTGATGGGGTGGTGATGGAGTGGTGATGGGGTGGAGATGGGGTGGTGATGGGGTGATAATGGGGTGATTATGGGGAGACAATGGGGTGGCAATGGGGTGGCAATGTGCTGATAATGGGGTGGTAATGGGGTAATAATAGGGTGATAGTGGGGGTGGCAATGGGGTGATATTCAGGTGATAATGGGGCGGCAATGGGGTGATGAGAGTGATGAGTGGCAATGGGGTGATAATGGGGTGGCAATGTGGTGGCAATGGGGCGATAAGGGGGGTGGCAATGGGGTGATAATGGGGTGATAATGGGGTGGCAATGGGGCGATAAGGGGGGTGGCAATGGGGTGATAATGGGGTGATAATGGGGTGGCAATGGGGCGATAAGGGGGTGGCAATGGGGTGAGAATGGAGTAACAGGGGTGGCAATGTGGTGATAGAGGAGTGATGGGTGGCAATGGGGTGATGATGGGGTGGCAATGGGGTGATAATGGGGTGGCAATGTGGTGATAGAGGAGTGATGGGTGGCAATGGGGTGATGATGGGGTGGCAATGGGGCAATAATGGGGTGGAAATGGGTGATAATGGAGTAACAGTGGGGTTGGTAATGGGGTGATAATTGGGTGGCAATGGGGTGGCAATGGGGTGATGGTGGGGTGACAATGGGGTGATGGGTGGCAATGGGGTGATGATGGGGTAATAATGGGGTAACAATGGGGTGGCAATGGGGTGATAACGGAGTGATGGGTGGCAATGGGGTGATAATGGGGTGGCAATGGGGTGACAATGGGGTGGCAATGTGCTGATAATGGGGTGGTAATGGGGTAATAATAGGGTGATAGTGTTGGTGGCAATGGGGTGATATTGAGGTGATAATGGGGTGGCAATGGGGTGATAAGAGTGATGAATGGCAATGGGGTGATAATGGGGTGGCAATGTGGTGGAAATGGGGTGATAATGGGGTGGCAATGGGGTGATAATGGGGTGATAATGGGGTGGCAATGGGGCGATAAGGGGGTGGCAATGGGGTGAGAATGGAGTAACAGTGGGGTGGCAATGTGGTGATAGAGGAGTGATGGGTGGCAATGGGGTGATGATGGGGTGGCAATGGGGTGATAATGGGGTGGCAATGTGGTGATAGAGGAGTGATGGGTGGCAATGGGGTGATGATGGGGTGGCAATGGGGCAATAATGGGGTGGAAATGGGTGATAATGGAGTAACAGTGGGGTTGGTAATGGGGTGATAATTGGGTGGCAATGGGGTGGCAATGGGGTGATGGTGGGGTGACAATGGGGTGATGGGTGGCAATGGGGTGATGATGGGGTAATAATGGGGTAACGATGGGGTGGCAATGGGGTGATAATGGAGTAACAATGGGGTGGCAATGGGGTGATAACGGAGTGATGGGTGGCAATGGGGTGATAATGGGGTGGCAATGGGGTGATAATGGGGTGACAATGGGGTGGCAATGGGGTGATAATGGAGTAAGAATGGGGTGGTAATGGGGTGATAATGGGGTGATAATGGAGTGATGGGTGACAATGGGGTAACCCTGGGGTCACAACAGGGTGACAATGGGGTGATAATGAGGTGATGGATGGCAATGGGGTGACAATGGGGTGGTTATGGGGTGATGGGTGCCAGGGGAGTGATGCATGACAATGGGGTGATGGGTAATGGATAATGGGTACCACTGGGGTGATGGGATAATGATGGGGTGCTATTGGGTTGAGTCTGGGGTGTCCATGGGGTGATAATGGAGTGATCATTGACAATGGGGTGCCATTGGGTGCCCGTGCGTGCCAATGGGTGCCATTGGATGCCATTGGATGCCATTGGGTGCCATTGGGTGCCATTGGTTGCCATTGGGTGCCATTGGGTGGCATTGGTTGCCATTGGGTGCCATTGGGTGCCATTGGTTTCCATTGGGTGCCTTTGGATGCCATTGGGTGCCTTTGGATGCCATTGGTTGCCATTGGATGCCATTGCGTGCCATTGGGTGCCATTCATTCCCATGGGGTGCCATTGGGTGCCATTCCTTGCCATTGGGTGCCATTAGGTGTCATTGGTTGCCATTGGATGCCATTGGTTGCCATTGGGTGCCATTCATTGCCATGGGGTGCCATTGGGTGCCACTGGTTGCCATTGGGTGCCATTGGTTACCATTGGTTACCATTGGTTTCCATTGGGTGCCATTGGTTTCCATTGGGTGCCATTGGTTTCCATTGGGTGCCATTGGGTGCCATTTGTTGCCATTGGGTGCCATTGGTTGCCATTGGTTTCCATTGGGTGCCATTGGGTGCCATTTGTTGCCATTGGGTGCCATTGGTTGCCATTGGTTTCCATTGGGTGCCATTGGTTTCCATTGGGTGCCATTGGGTGCCATTTGTTGCCATTGGGTGCCATTGGTTGCCATTGGTTTCCATTGGGTGCCATTGGTTTCCATTGGTTGCCATTGGTTGCCATTGGTTTCAATTGGGTGCCATTGGTTACCATTGGTTTCCATTGGGTGCCATTGGGTACCATTGGGTGCCATTGGGTGCTCTTGGGTGCCACAGAGACGCCGCTGACGCTGGCGGCGCAGCGCGAGGGGCCACAGGAGGTGGAGATCATCCGGTTGCTGTGCCTGGGGGGGGCGCACCTCGACTTCCGCGCCCGCGATGGGGCCACGGCCCTGCACCGGGCAGCACGGACCCGGCGGTACCCGGCGCTGCTGGTGCGGGACGGGGGCAACGGGCAACGGGGCGCGGGGTGCAATGGGTCATTGGGTTCACTGGGTGCTGGGGGTCGTTGGGTTCAATGGGTGCTGTGGGTCATTGGGTTCATTGGATGCTCTTGGTCATTGGGTTCAATGGGTGCTGGGGGTCGTTGGGTTCAATGGGTGCTGGGGGTCGTTGGGTTCGTTGGGTGCTCTTGGTCATTGGGTTCAATGGGTGCTGGGGGTCGTTGGGTTCAATGGGTGCTGGGGGTCGTTGGGTTCATTGGGTGCTGTGGGTCGTTGGGTTCAATGGGTGCTGGGGGTCTTTGGGTTCAATGGGTGCTGGGGGTCGTTGGGTTCGTTGGGTGTTGTGGGTCGTTGGGTTCAATGGGTGCTGGGGGTCGTTGGGTTCATTGGGTGTTGTGGGTCGTTGGGTTCAATGGGTGCTGGGGGTCGTTGGGTTCGTTGGGTGGTGAGGGTCGTTGGGGTAAATGGGTGCTGGGGGTCGTTGGGTTCATTGGGTGTTGTGGGTCGTTGGGTTCAATGGGTGCTGGGGGTCGTTGGGTTCAATGGGTGCTGGGGGTCATTGGGTTCATTGGGTGTTGTGGGTCCTTGGGTTCAATGGGTGCTCTTGGTCATTGGGCTCATTGGGTGCTGTGGGTCGTTGGGTTCAATGGGTGCCCTAGGTCATTGCATTAATGGGTGCTCTTGGTCATTGGGTGCTCTTGGTCGTTGGGTTCAATGGGTGCTCTTGGTCATTGGGTTCAATGGGTGCTGTGGGTCATTGGGTTCATTGGGTGCTCTTGGTCATTGGGTTCAATGGGTGCTGTGGGTCATTGGGTTCATTGGGTGCTGTGAGTCGTTGGGTTCAATGGGTGCTCTTGGTCATTGTGGGCATTGGGTGCTGTGGGTCGTTGGGTTCAATGGGTGCTCTTGGTCATTGCGGTCATTGGGTGCTGTGGGTCGTTGGGTTCAATGGGTGCTCTTGGTCATTGTGGGCATTGGGTGCTGTGGGTCGTTGGGTTTAATGGGTGCTCTTGGTCATTGGGTTAATGGGTGCTCTTGTCATTGTGGTCATTGGGTGCAATGGGTCAATGGGTGCAATGGGTCATTGAGTTCATTGGGTGCTGTGTGTCATTGGGTTCAATGGTGCTCTTGGTCATTGTGGTCACTGGGTGCTGTGGGTCATTGGGTTCAATGGGTGCTCTTTGTCATTGGGTTCATTGGGTGCAGTTGGTCATTGGGATCATTGGGTGCAATGGGTCAATGGGTGCAATGGGTCATTGAGTTCATTCGGTGCTGTGGGTCGTTGGGTTCAATGGGTGCCCTTTGTCATTGGGTTCATTGGGTGCTGTGGGTCATTGGGTTCATTGAGTGCTCTTGGTCATTGTGGTCATTGGGTGCTCTTGGTCATTGGGTTCAATGGATGCTCTTGGTCATTGGGTTCAATGGGTGCAATGGGTCCATGGGTTCATTGAGTGCTCCTTGGGTCATTGTGGTCATTGGGTGCTCTGGGAGGGTTCATTGGGTGCTCTCTCATTGGGTCCTCTCTGATTGGGTGCTCTCTCGTTGGGTGCTCTCTCATTGGGTGCTCTCTCATTGGGTGCCACTTGCAGGCGCTGCTGGACCTGGGGGGCTCCCCCAACTACAAGGACCGCCGGGGGCTGACCCCCCTGTACCACACGGCCATGGTGGGGGGCGACCCACGGTGCTGCGAGCTGCTCCTGGCCCACCGGGCCCACATCGGCACCGCCGACGAGAACGGCTGGCAGGAGATCCACCAGGTGCGGGCCGCCGCCGCGCCGTGGGGCACCACGGGGCACTGTGGGGCATTATGGGGCATTATGGGGCATTATGGGTCCTTATGAGGCATTATGGGTCCTTATGGGGCATTATGGGGCATTATGGGGCATTATGGAACCATGGGGCATCATGGGTCCTTATGGGTCATCATGGGTCCTTATGGGTCATCATGGAACCATGGGGCACTATGGGTCATTATGGGTCATCATGGAGCCATGGGTCATCATGGGTCATTATGGTTCCTCATGGAACCATGGGGCTTTATGGGTCCTTATGGGTCCTCAGGGAACCATGGGTCATTATGGATCATCATGGAACCATGGGGCATCATGGGTCCTTATGGGTCATCATGGAACCATGGGGCCCTATGGATCATCATGGAACCATGGGGCATCATGGGTCCTTATGGGTCATCATGGAACCATGGGGCATTATGGATCATCATGGAACCATGGGTCATTATGGGTCCTTATGGGTCATCATGGAACCATGGGGCATTATGGATCATCATGGAACCATGGGTCATTATGGTTCCTCATGGAACCATGGGGCATCATGGGTCCTTATGGGTCATCATGGAACCATGGGGCATTATGGATCATCATGGAACCATGGGGCATCATGGGTCCTTATGGGTCATCATGGAACCATGGGGCCCTATGGATCATCATGGAACCATGGGGCATCATGGGTCCTTATGGGTCCTCAGGGAACCATGGGTCATTATGGATCATCATGGAACCATGGGTCATTATGGGTCCTTATGGGTCATCATGGAACCGTGGGGCCCTATGGATCATCATGGAACCATGGGGCATCATGGGTCCTTATGGGTCCTCAGGGAACCATGGGTCATTATGGATCATCATGGAACCATGGGGCATCATGGGTCCTTATGGGGCATCATGGAACCATGGGGCACTATGGGTCATTATGGGTCATCATGGAGCCATGGGGCATCACGGGTCATTATGGGTCATTATGGGGCATCATGGGTCCTCATGGAACCATGGGGCATCATGGGTCCTTATGGGTCATCATGGAACCATGGGGCATCATGGAACCATGGGTCATCATGGGTCCTTATGGGTCCTCATGGAACCATGGGTCATTATGGATCATCATGGAACCATGGGGCATCATGGGTCCTTATGGGTCCTCATGGAACCATGGGTCATTATGGATCATCATGGAACCACGGGGCATCATGGGTCCTTATGGGGCATCATAGAACCATGGGGCATCATGGGTCCCTATGGGTCATCATGGAACCATGGGGCATCATGGAACCATGGGGCATCATGGGTCCTTATGGGGCATCATGGAACCACGGGGCATCATGGGTCCTTATGGGTCATCATGGAACCATGGGTCATTATGGATCATCATGGAACCATGGGGCATCATGGGTCCTTATGGGTCATCATGGAACCATGGGGCCCTATGGATCATCATGGAACCATGGGGCATCATGGATCATCATGGAACCATGGGGCATCATGGGTCCTTATGGGTCCTCATGGAACCATGGGTCATTATGGATCATCATGGAACCATGGGGCATCATGGGTCCTTATGGGTCATCATAGAACCATGGGTCCTTATGGGTCCTCATGGAACCATGGGTCCTTATGGGTCCTCATGGAACCATGGGGCATCATGAGTCGTTATGGGTCATCATGGGGCATCATGGGTGATCATGGAACCATGGACCCATGTTCTCATGGACCAATGTACTTGTGGACCCATGTCTTCATTGTCCCATGTTCTCATGGCCCCATACCCCATCCCCCATATCCCATATCCCATGCCCCATATCCCATACCCCATATTGCACATCCCACACCCCATATCCCATACCCCATATCCACACCCCATATCCCATATATCCCATACCCCATATCCATGCCCCATACCCCATACCCCATATCCCATATATCCCATACCCCATATCCATGCCCCATACCCCATACCCCATATCCCATATATCCCATACCCCATATCCCATACCCCACATCCATGCCCCATACCCCATACCCCACACCCCATATATCCCATACCCCATACCCCATATCCCATACCCCATATCCATACCCCATACCCCATACCCCACACCCCATATCCCATATATCTCACACCCCATATCCCACACCCCACACCCCATATACCCCATACCCCATATCCCATACCCCATGCCCCACACCCCATATACCCCATACCCCATATCCCACACCCCATATACCCCATACCCCATATCCCATACCCCATATACCCCATACCCCATATCCCATACCCCATATACCCCATATCCCATACCCCATACCCCATATCCCATACCCCATGCCCCACACCCCATATACCCCATACCCCATACCCCACACCCTATACCCCATACCCCATATCCCATAACCCACACCCCACACCCCATATACCCCACACCCCATACCCCATACCCCATACCCATGTCCCTACCCCAGGCCTGCCAGCACGGGCACTCGCAGCACTTGGAGCATTTGCTGTTCTATGGGGCAGAGGCGGCGGCTCAGAACGCATCCGGGAACACAGCGCTGCACATCTGTGCCCTCTACAACAAGGTGGGATATGGGGTGTGGGGTGTGGGGTGTGGGATATGGGATATGGGGTATGGGATATGGGATATGGGGTATGGGATATGGGATATGGGGTATGGGATATGGGGTGGGGTATAGGATATGGGGTATGGGGTATATGGGGTATGGGGTGTGGGGTGTATGTGGTATGGGGTGTGGGATATGGGGTGTGTTGTATGGGGTGTGGGGTATAGGATATGGGGTATGGGATATGGGGTATGGGATATGGGATATGGGGTATGGGATATGGGGTGTGGGATATGGGGTGTGGGGTATAGGATATGGGGTATGGGATATGGGGTATGGGGTACGGGATATGGGGTATGGGATATGGGGTGTGGGGTGTGGGGTATGGGATATGGGGTATGGGGTACGGGGTGTGGGATATGGGGTGTGTGGGGTATGGGGTGTGGGGTGTGTGGGGTGTGGGGTATGGGGTATGGGGTATGGAATATGGGATATGGGGTGTGGGATATGGGGTATGTGATATAGGATACAGGGTATGGGATATGGGATATGGCGTATGGGGTACGGGGTGTGGGATATGGGGTGTGGGGTATGGGGTGTGGGGTGTGTGGGGTATGGGATATGGGGTATGGGGTATGGGATATGGGGTATGGGGTATGGGATATGGGGTATGGGATATGGGGTATTGGATATGGGATGTGGGATATGGGATATGGGGTATGGGGTGTGGGATGTGGGATGTGGGATATGGGATATGGGGTATGGGATGTGGGATGTGGGGTGTGGGATATGGGGTATGGGATATGGGGTGTGGGATATGGGCTGTGGGGTGCAGGATGTGGGGTGTGGGATGTGGGATATGGGATATATGGGATATGGGATATGGGATGTGGGGTGTGGGATGTGGGGTGTGGGATGTGGGATATGGGGTATGGGATATGGGATGTGGGGTGTGGGATGTGGGGTGTGGGATGTGGGATATGGGATGTGGGATGTGGGATGTGGGGTGTGGGATGTGGGGTGTGGGATGTGGGATGTGGGATATGGGGTATGGGATATGGGATGTGGGGTGTGGGATGTGGGATGTGGGGTGTGGGATGTGGGGTGTGGGATGTGGGGTGTGGGATGTGGGATGTGGGGTGTGGGACAGTGCTCCGGGCCCTGTGCTGCCATGGGTCCATGGGTGCCGCTCCCCCAGGAGAGCTGCGCCCGCATCCTCCTGTACCGCGGGGCCAACAAGGAGGTGAAGAACAACAGCGGGCAGACCCCGTTCCAGGTGGGAATATGGGGAAGAGCCGGGAATGGGGGGGGGGGGGGGAGCACCCCAATGGGACCCCATGGGTGTCCCCAGACCCCTCCCCCCCCCCCCATATCCCATCCCCATCCCCCCCAGGTCGCCGTCATCGCCGGGAACTTTGAGCTGGGGGAGTTGATCAAGAACCATCGGGACAGCGACGTGGGTGAGCGGGGATGGGGGGTGGGGGGTATGGGGTGGGGGGGGGTGTAGGATATAGGGTATGTGGTAAGGGTATGGGGTTGGGGTGGGGGGGGTGGGGTATATGGGGTATGGGGTATATGGGGTATGGGATGTGGGGTGTGGGGTGTGGGGTGTGGGGTGTGGGGTATATGGGGTGTGGGTTTTGGGGTATGGGGTGTGGGGTATGGGGTATGGGATATGGGATATGGGGTGTGGGGTATGGGGTATGGGATATGGGATGTGGGGTGTGGGGTATGGGGTATGGGATGTGGGGTGTGGGGTGTGGGGTATAGGGTATGGGGTATGGGGTATATGGGGTGTGGGGTATGGGGTGTGGGATGTGGGGTATGGGGTGTGGGGTATGGGATATGGGGTGTGTGGTATGGGGTATGGGATATGGGATGTGTGGTGTGGGATATGGGATATGGGATATGGGGTATGGGGTGTGGGGTGTGGGAGATGGGGTATGGGATATGGGGTACAGGGACATGGGATATGGGGTATGGGATGTGGGGTGTGGGGTGTGGGATATGGGGTATGGGGTATGGGATGTGTGGTATGGGGTGTGGGGTATGGGGTATGGGGTATGGAATGTGGAGTATGGAATATGGGATATAGGGTGTGGGGTGTGCGGTATGGGGTATGGGATATGGGATGTGGGGTGTGGGGTGTGGGATATGGGGTATGGGGTATATGGGGTGTGGGATATGGGGTATGGGGTATGGGGTGTGGGGTGTGTGGTGTGGGGTATGGGATGTGGGGTGTGGGGTGTGGGATATGGGATGTGGGATATGGGGTATGGGGTATGGGGTATGGGTATTGGTAAAGGGTATGGGTATGGGGTATGGGATGGGGGTGTGGGGTATGGGGTATGGGTATGGGTGTTGGTATTGGGGGTATGGGTCTGGGGCATAGGATATAGGGTATGGGGTATGGTGTGTAGGGTATGGGTATGTGTATTGGGACAGGGTGTGGGTCTGGGGTACATGTATAGGGTATGGGGTGTGGGATATGAGTTATGGGGCATGGGATGTATGGGATATAGGCTATGGGATATGGGGTATGGGGTGTAGGATAAGGGATGTATGGGGCATGGGGTGTGGGTATGAGAAATGGGATGTGGGCTATGGGAACAGGACACAGGCTTATGGGGCCAAGGGCGTATTTGGATATGGGACATGGGGCATGGGAATAGGGGGCTATGGGGCCATGGCGATACGGGAATGGGGTTGTGGGGAGGGGCCTCCTCCCGTCCCCCCATCTCCCCCATTGTAAACCCCATGACCCCCCCATCTTCCCCTTTGTACCCCCATCCCCCCCATCTCCCCCTTTATACCCATCACCCCCTCCCCCCATCTCCCCCTTTGTACCCCCCATGACCCCCCCATTCCCCCTCCATCTCCCCCTTTCTACCCCCCTCCCATCCCCACCATCCCCCCCCACCATCCCCCCTCCCCCATCTCCCCCTTTATACCTTTACCCCCCTTTGTACCCCCCATGACCCCCCATCCCCCCCATGACCCCCCCATCCTCCCATCCCCCCTTTGTACCCGCATGACCTCCCATCCCCGCCCCCCTCCCCCCATCCCCCCCCCCCTCCCCCCCTTTTTACCCCCGTACCCCCATCCCCCCATCTCCCCCTTTTTACCCCGATGACCCCCCTATCCCCCCTCTCCCCATCCCCCCCTTTGTACCCCCCATGCCCCCCCCATCCCCCCTCCCCCCATCTCCCCCTTTATACCCCCCATCCCCCCTCCCCCCTCCCCCTTTATACCCCCCATCCCCCCCCCCCCCCATCCCCCTCCCCCTCCCCCCCCCCAGTTCCGTTCCAGGAGAGCCCCCAATTCACCTCCCGCCGCCGCGACCCCCCCCGGGGCCTCCCCCCTCCCCCCCAGCGCCTCCTCCGGGCCAACAGCGACTCGGGGGGGGGGGAGGGGCCGGGCTCCCTCCGGGGGGGGGCGGGGGGGGGATGCTTCCCGATTGGATGCTCCGGGGACATCCCCCCCCCCCCCCCCCCCCCAGGCCACCCCCGGGGGCCCTCCCCCCCCTTCCTCAGTGCCCCGCCCCCCCCCGCCCCCCGGCCCCCCCTCGGGGACCCTGCGCAGCGCCAGCAGCCCCCGGGGGGCCCGGACCCGCTCCCCCTCCCGTGGGAGACACGCGGAGGAGCCCCGGAGGGCGAGGGGGAGGGCAAGGTATGGGGGGGGGGATGTGGGGTTATGGGGTGTGGGGAGTGGGGTTATGGGGGGTTATGGGGTGTGTGGGGTTATGGGGGGTTATGGGGTGTGGGGTTATGGGGGGTTATGGGGTGTGGGGTTATGGGGGGTTATGGGGGGGATGTGGGGTTATGGGGGGTTATGGGGTGTGGGGTTATGGGGGGTTATGGGGTGTGGGGGGTGGGGTATGGGGGGGATGTGGGGTGGGGGTGTGGGGTTGGGTGGGGTTATGGGGTGTGGGGTGTGGGGGATGGGGGGGGGATGTGGGGGGGGGTGTGGGGTTATGGGGGGGGGGTGTGGGGTTATGGGGGGTTATGGGGTGTGGGGATTGAGGAGTGAAGTGAGCGCTTATGTGGTGAACTCACGGGAGAGCATGGCGGGTTGGGGTTATGGGGGGGGGATGTGGGGTGTGGGGTGTGGGGTTATGGGGGTTATGGGGTGTGGGGGGGGTGTGGGGTGTGGGTGTGGGGTTAAGGGGTGTGGGGTTATGGGGGGTTATGGGGTGATTGGGGGGTGGGGTGTGGGGTGGGGTTATGGGGGTTATGGGGTGTGGGGATGGGGGGTCCCTATGGGGGGGGATGGGGGTGTGGGCTATTATGGGGGTTATGGGGTGTGGGGATGGGGGGGGGGGTGTGGGTTATGGGGGGGGTTATGGGGGTTGTGGGGGTGGGGGGGGTGGGGTTATGGGGGGGGATGTGGGGTGTGGGCGTGGGGTTATGTGGGGTTATGGGGTGTGGGGAGTGGGGGGTGGGGGGTGGGATTATAGGGGGGGTGGGGTTATGTGGGGTTCTGGGGTGTGGGGAGTGGGGGGTGGGGTTATGGGGGGGGGATGTGGGGTGTGGGCGTGGGGTTATGTGGGGTTATGGGGTGTGGGTGTGGGGTGGGGGGGTGGGGTTATGTGGGGTTATGGGAGGGGGATGTGGGGTGTGGGTGTGGGGTTGGGTGGGGTGTGGGATGTGGGATGTGGGCGTGGGGTTATGTGGGGTTATGGGGTGTGGGGTGTGGGGTATGGGGTGTGGGGTATGGGGTGTGGGGTATGGGGGGGGATGTGGGGCGGGGGTGTGGGGTGTGGGGTATGGGGTGTGGGTGTGGGGGGTGGGGGAGGGATGTGGGGTGGGGGTGTGGGGTTATGGGGTATGGGGGGGGGATGTGGGGTGTGGGGGGTGGGGGTGGGGGGTGGGGGGTGGGGTTATTTGGGGTGGTCTCTCTCCATGGGTCCTGACCCCATTGACGGGCTCCATCCGTGGTCTCTCTCCATGGTGCTGACCCCATTGACGGGCTCCATCCATGCTCTCTCTCTATGGGTCCTGACCCCATTGATGGTCTCTCTCCATGGTGCTGACCCCATTGACGGGCTCCATCCATGCTCTCTCTCCATGGTGCTGACCCCATTGATGGTCTCTCTCCATGGTGCTGACCCCATTGACGGGCTCCATCCATGCTCTCTCTCCATGGGTCCTGACCCCATTGATGGTCTCTCTCCATGGTGCTGACCCCATTGACGGGCTCCATCCATGCTCTCTCTCTATGGGTCCTGACCCCATTGATGGTCTCTCTCCATGGTGCTGACCCCATTGATGGTCTCTCTCCATGGTGCTGACCCCATTGACGGGCTCCATCCATGCTCTCTCTCTATGGGTCCTGACCCCATTGATGGTCTCTCTCCATGGTGCTGACCCCATTGATGGTCTCTCTCCATGGTGCTGACCCCATTGACGGGCTCCATCCATGGTCTCTCTCCATGGTGCTGACCCCATTGATGGGCTCCATCCATGGGTTCTCTCCATGGTGCTGATCCCATTCTCTCTCTCCATGGTGCTGACCCCATTGATGGTCTCTCTCCATGGTGCTGACCCCATTGACGGGCTCCATCCATGCTCTCTCTCTATGGGTCCTGACCCCATTGATGGTCTCTCTCCATGGTGCTGACCCCATTGACGGGCTCCATCCATGGGTCCTGACCCCATCTCCATCCATGGTGCTGACCCCATTGACGGGCTCCATCCATGGTCTCTCTCCATGGTGCTGACCCCATTGATGGTCTCTCTCCATGGTGCTGACCCCATTGACGGGCTCTCTCCATGGTGCTGACCCCATTGACGGGCTCCATCCATGCTCTCTCTCTATGGGTCCTGACCCCATTGATGGTCTCTCTCCATGGTGCTGACCCCATTGATGGTCTCTCTCCATGGTGCTGACCCCATTGACGGGCTCCATCCATGGGTCCTGACCCCATTGACGGGCTCCATCCATGGTGCTGACCCCATTGACGGGCTCCATCCATGGTCTCTCTCCATGGTGCTGACCCCATTGATGGTCTCTCTCCATGGTGCTGACCCCATTGACTCCATCCATGGTGCTGACCCCATTGACGGGCTCCATCCATGCTCTCTCCGATGGGTCCTGACCCCATTGATGGTCTCTCTCCATGGTGCTGACCCCATTGACGGGCTCCATCCATGGTGCTGACTCTCTCCATGGTCTCTCTCCATGGTGCTGACCCCATTGATGGTCTCTCTCCATGGTGCTGACCCCATTGACGGGCTCCATCCATGGTGCTGACCCCATTGACGGGCTCCATCCATGCTCTCTCTCTATGGGTCCTGACCCCATTGATGGTCTCTCGCCATGGTGCTGACCCCATTGACGGGCTCCATCCATGGTGCTGACCCCATTGACGGGCTCCATCCATGGTCTCTCTCCATGGTGCTGACCCCATTGATGGTCTCTCTCCATGGTGCTGACCCCATTGACGGGCTCCATCCATGGTGCTGACCCCATTGACGGGCTCCATCCATGCTCTCTCTCTATGGGTCCTGACCCCATTGATGGTCTCTCTCCATGGTGCTGACCCCATTGACGGGCTCCATCCATGGTGCTGACCCCATTGACGGGCTCCATCCATGGTCTCTCTCCATGGTGCTGACCCCATTGATGGTCTCTCTCCATGGTGCTGACCCCATTGACGGGCTCCATCCATGGTGCTGACCCCATTGACGGGCTCCATCCATGCTCCCTCTCTCCGGGTCCTGACCCCATTGATGGTCTCTCGCCATGGTGCTGACCCCATTGACGGGCTCCATCCATGGTGCTGACCCCATTGACGGGCTCCATCCATGGTCTCTCTCCATGGTGCTGACCCCATTGATGGTCTCTCTCCATGGTGCTGACCCCATTGACGGGCTCCATCCATGGTGCTGACCCCATTGACGGGCTCCATCCATGCTCTCTCTCTATGGGTCCTGACCCCATTGATGGTCTCTCTCCATGGTGCTGACCCCATTGACGGGCTCCATCCATGGTGCTGACCCCATTGACGGGCTCCATCCATGGTCTCTCTCCATGGTGCTGACCCCATTGATGGTCTCTCTCCATGGTGCTGACCCCATTGACGGGCTCCATCCATGGTGCTGACCCCATTGACGGGCTCCATCCATGCTCTCTCTCTATGGGTCCTGACCCCATTGATGGTCTCTCGCCATGGTGCTGACCCCATTGACGGGCTCCATCCATGGTGCTGACCCCATTGACGGGCTCCATCCATGGTCTCTCTCCATGGTGCTGACCCCATTGATGGGCTCCATCCATGCTCTCTCTCCATGGGTCCTGACCCCTCTCCCTCCAGCGCCGCCCCAGCCGCCGGGGGGTCCCTGGGGGCCGTGGGGGTCGCCGCCGCCTCTACTCGGCCGTGCCGGGCCGCTCCTTCCTGGCCGTGAAGCCCTACCAGGCCCAGGGCGAGGGCGAGCTCAGCCTCAGCAAGGGCGAGCGCATCAAGGGTGCGTCCGGGGCCCCCCTTTGGGTGCCCCCATTGGGGTTGGTTTGGGTGCCCCCATTGCATGGGTGTCTCCCATTGGGGTCGGTTTGGGTGCGGGTTTGGGTGCCCCCATTGGGGTTGGTTTGGGTGTGGGTTTGGGTGCCCCCATTGCATGGGTCCCTCCATTGGGGTCTGTTTGGGTGCCCCCATTGCATGGGTGCCCCCATTGGGGTTGGTTTGGGTGTGGGTTTGGGTGCCCCCATTGGGGTTGGTTTGGGTGTGGGTTTGGGTGCCCCCATTGGGGTTGGTTTGGGTGTGGGTTTGGGTGCCCCCATTGGGGTTGGTTTGGGTGTGGGTTTGGGTGCCCCCATTGGGGTTGGTTTGGGTGTTCGTTTGGGTGCCCCCATTGGGGTTGGTTTGGGTGTGGGTTTGGGTGCCCCCATTGCTGTTGGTTTGGGTGTTCGTTTGGGTGCCCCCATTGCATGGGTCCCTCCATTGGGGTTGGTTTGGGTGCCCCCATTGCATGGGTGCCTCCATTGGGGTTGGTTTGGGTGTGGGTTTGGATACCCCTATTGCATGGGTCATTCGATGGGTCACGCTATGGGTCATGCTATAGGTCAGTCTATGGGTCATTCTATGGGTCATACTATGGGTCACACTATGGGTCACGCTATGGGTCATTCTATTGGTCATGCTATGGGTCATGCTATAGGTCAGTCTATGGGTCATTCTATGGGTCATACTATGGGTCACGCTATGGGTCATTCTATTGGTCATGCTATGGGTCATGCTATAGGTCAGTCTATGGGTCATTCTATGGGTCTTTCTATGGGTCATGCTATGGGTCATGCTATGGGTCGTGCTATGGGTCATTCTATTGGTCACGCTATGGGTCATGCTATACATCAGTCTATGGGTCATTCTATTGGTCACGCTATGGGTCATGCTATACATCAGTCTATGGGTCATTCTATTGGTCACGCTATGGGTCATGCTAAGGGTCAGTCTATGTGTCATTCTATGGGTCATGCTATGAGTCACACTGTGGGTCACACTATGGGTCATGCTATAGGCCAGTTTATGTGTCATTCTATGTGTCATTCTATGGGTCATTCTATGGGTCACGCTATGGGTCACGCTATGGGTCATGCTATGGGTCATTCTATGGGTCACTCTATGGGTCCTGCTATAGGTCAGTTTATGTGTCATTCTATGTGTCATTCTATGGGTCATTCTATGGGTCACGCTATGGGTCACGCTATGGGTCATGCTATAGGCCAGTTTATGTGTCATTCTATGTGTCATTCTATGGGTCACGCTATGGGTCACGCTATGGGTCATGCTATGTGTCATGCTATGGGTCACTCTATGGGTCATGCTATAGGTCAGTTTATGTGTCATTCTATGTGTCATTCTATGGGTCATTCTATGGGTCACGCTATGGGTCACGCTATGGGTCATGCTATGGGTCATTCTATGGGTCACGCTATGGGTCATTCTATGGGTCACGCTATTGGTCACACTATGGGTCATGCTATGGGTCACTCTATGGGTCAATCTATGGGTCAGGCCCCCCCCTAACCCCATCTCCCCCCCCCATAGTGCTGAGTGTGGGTGAAGGGGGGTTCTGGGAGGGCCAAGCCCGCGGCCGCATCGGTTGGTTCCCATCGGAGTGCGTGGAGGAGGTTCCAGCCCGGACCCCCGAGGGCAAGACAGGTACCCCCCCCTGCCCCACACCTGCCCCATAAGTGGGACCCCCAACTCTGACCCCCAAGTGGGACCCACAGCCCTTGCGAGGGGGTTAACCTAATGGGCTCCATCAAAGAGGAGGTTTAAATGGGACCCATAAGTGGGGGGAGCCCCTCAGGATGACCCCCAACCTGCCCCATAAGTGGGACCCACAACCCTGACCCCCAAGTGGGACCATAGCTCTTGGGGGGGTTCGGTCAACCCAATGGGCTCCATCAAAGAGGAGGTTTAAATGGGACCCATAAGTGGGGGGAACCCCTCAAGATGACCCCCAACCTGCCCCATAAGTGAGACCCCCAACCCTGACCCCCAAGTGGGACCCACAGCCCTTGCGAGGGGGTTAACCTAATGGGTTCCATCAAAGAGGAGGTTTAAATGGGACCCATAAGTGGGGGGAGCCCCTCAAGATGACCCCCAACCTGCCCCATAAGTGGGACCTACAACCCTGACCCCCAAGTGGGACCCACAGCCCTTGCGAGGGGGTTAACCTAATGGGTTCCATCAAAGAGGAGGTTTAAATGGGACCCATAAGTGGGGGGAACCCCTCAGGATGACCCCCAACCTGCCCCATAAGTGAGACCCCCAACCCTGACCCCCAAGTGGGACCCACATCACTGGGGGACCCCAACTGCATCCCTTCAATGGGACCCCCAAGTGGCCGTCAATGGGACCCCCAAGTGATACCAATGGGGAGGACCCCAACCGCATCCCTTCAATGGGACCCCCAAGTGGTACCCATGGGGAGGACCCCAACCGCATCCCTTCAATGGGACCCCCAAGTGGGACCCACATCATTGGGGGACCCCAACCGCATCCCTTCAATAGGACCCCCAAGTGGCCGTCAATGGGACCCCCAAGTGGTACCCATGGGGAGGACCCCAACTGCATCCCTTCAATGGGACCCCCAAGTGCAACCCACATCATTAGGGGACCCCAACCACATCCCTTCAATGGGACCCCCAAGTGCGACCCATGGGGAGGACCCCAACCGCATCCCTTCAATGGGACCCCCAAGTGCGACCCACATCATTGTGGTCCCCAACCGCATCCCTTCAATGGAACCTCCCAACTGGCCCCTCAATGTGACCCCCAAATGGGACCCACATCATTAGGGGGTGGGGGGTCCCAGCCCCATAGAGGCCCCCCCCCGACCCCCGTGTGCCCCATATGTGCCCCAGAGAGCCGCAGTGACAAGGCCAAGCGCCTCTTCCGCCATTACACCGTTGGCTCCTATGACAGCTTCGATGCCCCCAGGTGAGACCCCAAACCCACCCCCTAACCCCCCCATATCCCCCCTATGGCGCCCCCTTTGTGCCCCCCCAAACCCCCTGAAATCCACCCAAAATTGACCCCGAATTTGTACAAATTCGGCTCAAAAATCGCACCGAATCCGCGGGAATTCTCCCAAATCCCCCCCAATTCTCCCAAATTCCCCCAAACGGGCCGGAAATTCTGCCCAAATTGTCCAAAATCGGCGAAAATGTTCCCAAATTCCCCCAAATCCTTGCCAAAATCCCTCAGTTCTCCCCAAAGTCTTCCAAATTCCACTCAAATTCCGCCCAAATCCTTCATTTTTCCCCTGAATCCCTCCAAATTCCTCCCAAATTCCACTCAAACTCCTTCAAATTCCCAAATTTTTCCTAAATCCCTTCAAGTTCCCAGATTTTCCCTAAATCCCTTCAAATTCCCCCAAATTCCTCCAAAATCCCCCCAAATTCCACTCAAATCCCTTCAAATTCCCAAATTTCCCCTAAATCCCTTCAAATTCCCCAAATTCCTCCAAAATCCCACAAATTCCACCAAAATCCCCACAAATTCCACCAAAATCCCCCAAAATTCCACCAAAATCCCCCAAAATTCCACCAAACCCCTTCAAATTCCCAATTTTTCCCCTAAATCCCTTCAAATTCCCAATTTTCCCCCCTAAATCCCTTCCAATTCACCCAAATTCCACTCAAATTCATCCTAAATTCCTCCAAAATTCCTCCAAAATTCCACTCAAATTCCTCCCCAAATCCCCCCAAATCCTTTTGAGTTCCTCAATTTCCCCTGAATTCCTCCAAAATCCCCCAAATTACACTCAAATTCCTCACAAATACCCACAAATTCCAAAATTTTCCCCCAAATCCCTTCAAATTCCAAATTTGCCCCTAAATTCCTCCAAAATCCCCCCAAATTCCACCCAAATCCAAAAAATTTCCCATAAATCCCTTCAATTCCCCCCAAATCCCTTCCAAATCCCCAAAATTCCACTGAAATTCCCCCCAAATCCCTTCAAATTCCCAAATTTTCCTCTAAATACATTAAAACCCCCCAAATCCCCCATTCCTCCAAATTTCCCCCAAATCCCTATAAAATCCCCCCAAATCCCTTCAAATTCCAAAATTGCCCCTAAATTCATCCAAAATCCCCCCCAAATTTCCAAATTTCCCCCAAATTCCTCCAAAATCCCCCCAAATTTCACTAAAATTCCCCCCCAAATCCCTTCAAATTCCAAAATTGCCCCTAAATTCCTCCAAAATCCCCCAAATTCCTCCAAAATCCCCCAAATTCCTCCAAATTTCCCCCAAATTCCTCCAAAATCCCCCCAAATTCCACTCAAATTCCCCCAAAATCCCTTCAAATTCCAAATTTGCCCCCCCAAATCCCCCAAATTCCTCCAAAATCCCCCCAAATTCCACTCAAATTCCCCCCAAATCCCTTCAAATTCCAAATTTGCCCCCTAAATTCCTCTAAAATCCCCCAAATTCCTCCAAAATCCCCCGAAATTTCACTCAAATTCCCCCCAAATCCCTTCAAATTCCAAAATTGCCCCTA
>NW_026636598.1:0-238 GCF_028554395.1 Pezoporus wallicus | reverse complement strand
TGGTACTTAATTTTACCTCCTTTGACATTTCTTTGAATTTGCTGGTTGCATAAAATATTTGGTAGTCTCTATGGCTGTTTTTCTTGTAAGTTCACAAAGTATGGGTCTATGATTTCAGTGTATTGTTATGTGAAGGTAATAAATTATATCTGCAGTCATGAACACTACAAGATTGTTGACGCAGGAGTCACGGACAACGCAGAGACGATCAATGTGATCAAGCAATTGCCAAATTTAT
>NW_026636597.1:0-2408 GCF_028554395.1 Pezoporus wallicus | reverse complement strand
GGAGGAGGCGAGGCCGGGAGGAAGCAGAGACAGGACACCTGACCCAAACTGACCAAAGAGCTATTCCATACCACAGCACGTCATGCCCAGGAGGTAACTGGGAGTTAGCTGGAAGGGCTGGGAGACAGCAGGGTTGGAGGAGGTATCGGTCGGTGCTTGGTCGGGCTTGGGGGGCGAGTTATCGGTCGGCTGGTGGTGAGGTGCTGTATTCTCTTCCCTTGTTATTTCCTTTATCATTATTATCATTGGTGGTAGCAGTAGTGATCTGTGTTATACCTTAGTTACTAAACTGTTCTTATCTCAACCCGTGGGAGTTGCATTCTTTTCGATTCTCCTCTCCGTCCCTCCGGGAGCAGGGGGAGGGAAAGAAGGGGGGGGGGGGGAGTGAACGAGTTACCTGACTGGGTTTAAACCACGACAGTTCTTTTTGGCGCCCAACGTGGGGCACGAAGGGTTGAGATAACAACAGATCTGACCGGATTAATAGTCACTCGTCACAATGCTGATTTATTGGCTCTCAGAGTTGTTCCTCTTGATCTCACAGCTTCAGAATGTAGTACATTACTTAGAGCCGGTATTTGCTGTGTTAGTGTTTATCAAGTGTGGGGCCTGGGCTAAGGTTCTTGTCTCACTGTGCTTTATGGCAATGGCTTGTAATACGGGCGGGCTCCAGCAGCAGGGCGGGACGGACGTGGCCGTGGACTTGTACCTGGCCGTCCGGCTGCTCCTCACCGTCCTGGCCATCGCCCTCGCCTCCATCTTCGTGAGGCTGCGGGGAGCCGAGGGGGAGCGGCCCCGGGAGCCGGCGGCTGCTGAAGCGGCCCGGGAGAGCGGCCCCGGGGACCAAGCGGCGGCGGGAGCGGGGCCGGAGGCCGCCAGGGGACGGCTGCCGGTGGAGGAGGTCGGGGCGGCCGAGGAGCGGAAGGAGGCGGCTGCAGAGCAGCGGGAGAAGGCGGCGGAGGAGCCGAGCCCTGCGACGGCCGAGAGCATTTCCCGGAAGCCGCCCGCCGAGCCCCAGGAGGACGCAGGAGACCACGCAGCATTTCCCAGCAAGGCAGAGGAGGAAGAGCTGGACTCAGGAAAAGAGAAGCTGGCGGTGGGAGAGCCGGGAGGCACAGCAGCTACACCAGCCCCAGTGACAAGTACAGCAGCATCGTTTGAGAGTTCTGAAGGCTCTGAATGGCCTTTGGGTATCCTTGGGGCCTGCCTGCTGATTGTGGTGGGGATCAGCATGTTGGCACACACACAGACTGTGTTTTACCCACAACCATTTTGTCTGATCTCAAAAGTTAAGCAGAGTCAGGTTTGGGTCTTGTCTGGGATTAGACGACAATATAGGGGGACCAAAAGGTTTTCTCCAAGGCTGGACAGTCATGAGTGGCAGGGTGTGTGGGACAGTATGGGCAAGTATCTAGTCCACTGGGCCCCTCCAGTGCTTTGGAAGCGTCGGAGATGGAAGGCAGCTGTATGGAGTCCCCAGCAACAAGCTGCAGAAACTGCTGAAGGGGACAGTGAATTATTTTGAGCCTGGTGGGCCCATGGCACTTCAGGCCATCAGAGCAGAGATGCAAAAGAGATGGACTCATGATCAAGGGGTGGACTTAGCAATGGACACTATTGCCCAGGTTATTCACAAGTGTGAACACTGCACACAGTCTCTCCTGCTCTGGAAGACTGTTACAAGAGATGGAGCCTGACATGGACCAGATGGACACAGCAGCTTTATAGGGACTGGTCCATGCACTAAGATAAGAGCGCACCGAGATAAGAGTAATGGTATATTGAAAATGTGGGATCTGAGCATGACGTGAATGGTATGGAATAAGGGGTGGATAATGTCCTGGGTTCAGCAGTAGCAGTCATGTTTCTCCTTCTTGGTAGCTGGTGCAGTGCAGTGTTTTGACTTTCAGCTCGGGAACAGAGCTGATAGCGATGTTTTGGTTTGGCCAAGGACTTTGTGAGCCTCATGCTCTGCCAGGGAGGAGGCGAGGCCGGGAGGAAGCAGAGACAGGACACCTGACCCAAACTGACCAAAGAGGTATTCCATACCACAGCACGTCATGCCCAGGAGGTAACTGGGAGTTAGCTGGAAGGGCTGGGAGACGGCAGGGTTGGAGGAGGTATCGGTCGGTGCTTGGTCGGGCTTGGGGGGCGAGTTATCGGTCGGCTGGTGGTGAGGTGTTGTATTCTCTTCCCTTGTTATTTCCTTTATCATTATTATCATTGGTGGTAGCAGTTGTGATTTGTGTTACAGCTTAGTTACTAAACTGTTCTTATCTCAACCCGTGGGAGTTGCATTCTTTTCGATTCTCCTCTCCGTCCCTCCGGGAGTAGGGGGAGGGAAAGAAGGGGGGGAAGTGAGTGAACGAGTTACCTGACTGGGTTTAAACCACGACACACGGTATTAA
>NW_026636596.1:0-2392 GCF_028554395.1 Pezoporus wallicus | reverse complement strand
CCTAATAACCCCCCCATAGCTCCCTATGGGTCCCGCCCCCCATAGCTCCCTATGTGTCCATAACCCCCCCATAGCTCCCTATGTGTCCATAACCCCCCCATAGCTCCCTATGGCTCCCACCCCCCATAGCTCCCTATGTGTCCATAACCCCCCCATAGCTCCCTATGTGTCCATAACCCCCCCATAGCTCCCTATGGGTCCATAACCCCCCCATAGCTCCCTATGTGTCCATAACCCCCCCATAGCTCCCTATGTGTCCATAACCCCCCCATAGCTCCCTATGGGTCCATAACCCCCCCACAGCGCCCCCTGGGTCCCGCCCCACAGCGCCCCCTCTCTCTCAGGCCTCGCCGTCACCGTCCTGGTCCGGGACCCTGCGCGGCTCCCGGCGCCGCTGCCCCCGATCCGCGTCGTGCGCGGGGACGCGCGGGACCCCGAGGCCGTGGCCGAGGCCGTGCGGGGCCAGGACGGGGTCATCACCCATAGATATGGGGCAGCCCCATAGAGAGGGGGCAGAGGCGTTAATACCCCCCCAGCCCCATAGAGAGGGGGCAGACCCATACCCACACTATGGGGCAGCCCCATAGAGAGGGGGCAGAGCTGTTACCCCCCCCAGACCCATAGATATGGGGCAGCCCCATAGAGAGGGGGCAGAGGCGTTAATACCCCCCCCAGACCCATAGATATGGGGCAGCCCCATAGAGAGGGGGCAGAGGCGTTAATACCCCCCCAGACCCAGACAGCCATAGATATGGGGCAGCCCCATAGAGAGGGGGCAGAGGCGTTAATACCCCCCCCAGACCCATAGATATGGGGCAGCCCCATAGAGAGGGGGCAGAGGCGTTAATACCCCCCCCCAGACCCATAGATATGGGGCAGCCCCATAGAGAGGGGGCAGAGGCGTTAATACCCCCCCCCCCCAGACCCATAGATATGGGGCAGCCCCATAGAGAGGGGGCAGAGGCGTTAATACCCCCCCCCCAGACCCATAGATATGGGGCAGCCCCATAGAGAGGGGGCAGAGGCGTTAATACCCCCCCCCAGACCCATAGATATGGGGCAGCCCCATAGAGAGGGGGCAGAGGCGTTAATACCCCCCCAGACCCATAGATATGGGGCAGCCCCATAGAGAGGGGGCAGAGGCGTTAATACCCCCCTCCAGACCCATAGATATGGGGCAGCCCCATAGAGAGGGGGCAGAGGCGTTAATACCCCCCCCCCAGACCCATAGATATGGGGCAGCCCCATAGAGAGGGGGCAGAGGCGTTAATACCCCCCTCCCCCACAGATATGGGGCAGACCCACACTAGATATGGGGCAGCCCCATAGAGAGGGGGCAGAGGCGTTAATACCCCCCTCCAGACCCATAGATATGGGGCAGCCCCATAGAGAGGGGGCAGAGCCCACAGACCCATAGAGAGGGGGCCCACTTGACCCATAGATATGGGGCAGCCCCATAGAGAGGGGGCAGGGACCCACAGACCCATAGATATGGGGCAGCCCCATAGAGAGGGGGCAGAGACCCACCCCAGACTTAGATATGGGGCAGCCCCATAGAGAGGGGGCAGAGGCGTTAATACCCAGACCCACAGATATGGGGGACAGCCCCATAGAGAGGGGGCAGAGGACCCCCCAGACCCATAGATATGGGGGGCAGCCCCATAGAGAGGGGGCAGAGACCCACACTTGGGGGGCAGCCCCATAGAGACCCATAGAGCCCCCCAGACCCATAGATATGGGGGCAGCCCCATAGAGACCCAGGGACCCACACTTGGGGGGCAGCCCCATAGAGCCCAGGGACCCACACTTGGGGGGCAGCCCCATAGAGACCAGAGACCCACACTTGGGGGGCAGCCCCATAGAGCCCAGGGACCCACACTTGGGGGGCAGCCCCATAGAGCCCAGGGACCCACACTTGGGGGGCAGCCCCATAGAGCCCAGAGACCCACACTTGGGGGGCAGCCCCAGAGAGCTCCATAGAAACCCATAGAGCCCAATAGACCCACACCTGGGGGGCAGCCCCATAGAGCCCAGAGACCCACACTTGGGGCACAGCCCCATAGGCGCACACTTGAGGGGCAGCCCCATAGAGCCACACATGGGGCAACCCCATATTTATTACCACAGAGAACCACACTTGGGGGACAGCCCCAGAGAGCCCCATAGACCCCCAGATGGGGGCAGCCCCATAGACGCACACAAGTGGGCTAGCCCCATAGCCCCCATCACCTCCCCATAGCCCCACACCCGTAGGGCAGCCCCATCACCTCCCATAGCCCCAAACATGAGGGCTATCCCCATAGCCCCCCATAGCCCCGCACCTGTGGGGCAGCCCCATAGAGCGCCGCTGTGCCCCCAGGCCCCACCACGGTGATGTCCGACAGCACCAGGA
>NW_026636595.1:0-2422 GCF_028554395.1 Pezoporus wallicus | reverse complement strand
ATATATGGGATATGGGATATATATGGGATATATGGGATATGGGATATGGGATATATGGGATATATATATGGGATATATGGGATATATGGGATGGGATATATGGGGGATATGGAATATATGGGATATGGAATATATAGGGTATATGGGATATATGGGATAAATGGGATATATGGGATATGGGATATATAGGGTATATGGGATATATGGGAAAAATGGGATATATGGGATATATAGGGGATATATGGGATATATGGGATATGGGATATATGGGATATATGGGATATATGGGATATGGGATATGGGATATGGGATATATGGGATATATGGGATATGGGATATGGGATATGGGATATGGGATATATGGGATATGGGATATGGGATATATGGGATATGGGATGTGGGATATGGGATATATGGGATATGGGATGTGGGATATGGGATATATGGGATATATGGGATATATGGGATATGGGATATATGGGATATATGGGATATGGGATATATGGGATATATGGGATGAGGGATATATGGGAGATATGGGATATATGGGATATATGCAATGTGGGATGTAGGATATGGGGTATATGGGATATATGGGATATGGGATATGGGATATGGGATATATGGGATATATGGGATATGGGATATGGGATACGGGATATATGGGATATATGGGGTATGGGATATGGGATATGGGATATATGGGATATGGGATGGGATATATGGGATATGGGATATATGGGATATATGGGATATATGGGATATGGGATATATGGGATATGGGATATATGGGATATGGGATGTGGGATATGGGATATATGGGATATGGGATATGGGATATATGGGATATGGGATATATGGGATATATGGGATATGGGATATGGGATATGGGATATATGGGATATATGGGATATGGGATATATGGGATATGGGATATATGGGATATGGGATGTGGGATATGGGATATATGGGATATATGGGATATATGGGATATGGGATATATGGGATATGGGATGTGGGATATGGGATATATGGGATATGGGATATGGGATATGGGATATATGGGATATGGGATATGGGATATATGGGATATGGGATATGGGATATGGGATATGGGATATATGGGATATGGGATATGGGATATGGGATATATGGGATATATGGGATATGGGATATATGGGATATGGGATGTGGGATATGGGATATATGGGATATGGGATATATGGGATATGGGATATATGGGATATGGGATATGGGATATGGGATATATGGGATATATGGGATATGGGATATATGGGATATGGGATATGGGATATGGGATATGGGATATATGGGATATGGGATATGGGATATGGGATATATGGGATATATGGGATATGGGATATATGGGATATGGGATGTGGGATATGGGATATATGGGATATGGGATATGGGATATGGGATATATGGGATATGGGATATGGGATATGGGATATATGGGATATGGGATATGGAATATATGGGATATGGGATATGGGATATATGGGATATGGGATATGGGATATATGGGATATGGGATATGGGATATGGGATGTGGGATGTGGGGCACAGGATGTGGGTCCCCGCTCCCATCAGCGCCCCCCAACTGACCGCGCGCACGAAGGAGGTCACGTGAGAGCCCGCGGGGTCCTCGCCGGGTCCCGGCGCCCGCCTGGGGATGCGCACGCGGTAGAGCCCGTCCCTGGCGGCCACCTCCTGCGAGCAGCGGGACCCCTCACCCCATGGCCGCTATGGGTCACCCCATAACCAACATCACCCCTATGGGTCACCCCATAACCGACATCACCCCTATGGGTCACCCCATAACCAACATCACCCCATGGCCGCTATGGGTCACCCCATAACCGACATCACCCCATGGCCGCTATGGGTCACCCCATAACCGACATCACCCCATGGCCGCTATGGGTCACCCCATAACCGACATCACCCCTATGGGTCACCCCATAACCAACATCACCCCTATGGGTCACCCCATAACCGACATCACCCCTATGGGTCACCCCATAACCAACATCACCCCTATGGGTCACCCCATAACCAACATCACCCCTATGGGTCACCCCATAACCGACATCACCCCATGGCCGCTATGGGTCACCCCATAACCAACATCACCCCTATGGGTCACCCCATAACCAACATCACCCCTATGGGTCACCCCATAACCGACATCACCCCATGGCCGCTATGGGTCACCCCATAACCAACATCACCCCTATGGGTCACCCCATAACCAACATCACCCCTATGGGTCACCCCATAACCGACATCACCCCTATGGGTCACCCCATAACCAACATCACCCCTATGGGTCACCCCATAACCGACATCACCCCTATGGGTCACCCCATAACCAACATCACCCCTATGGGTCACCCCA
>NW_026636594.1:0-2403 GCF_028554395.1 Pezoporus wallicus | reverse complement strand
AACGGCGTTTGAAGGCGTTGGAACGCGTTGAAACGCGTTTAAACGCCCCCAAACGCCTTCCCCTCCCCTCCGTTGGGCGGGGTTATGGGGGGGTAATGAGGTAATGGGGGGGAATGGGGTAAGAGAGTTATGGGTGTAATGGGGTTATGGGGGGCTAATAGGGGGGAATGGGGTTAATGGGGTTATGGGGGGCTAAAGGGCTAATGGGGGGTAATGAGGGAAATGGGGCTAATGGGGGGGAATGGGGCTAATAGAGTTATGGGTGTAATGGGGTTATGGGGGTCTAATAGGGGGGAATGGGGCTAATGGGGGGTAATGGAGTTAAATCGGGTTATGGGGGGGAATGGGGGGTAATGGGGTTATGGGGTGCTAAAGGGGCTAATAGGGGGGTAATGGGGCTAATGGGGTTATGGGGGGCTATGGGGTTATGGGGGGTAATGGGGGTAATGGGGGGTACGGGGCTATGGGGGGTTATGGGGCTGTGGGGGGTATGGGGTTATGGGGGGTTATGGGGGGTAATGGGGGGAATGGGGTTAATGGGGGGTTATGGGGGGCTAAAGGGTTATGGGGGGTAATGGGGGAAATGGGGCTTGGGGGGGAATGGGGGGGATATGAGAGAGTTATGGGGTAATTGGGTTATGGGGGGGCTAATGGGGGTCTATGGGGGTTATGGGGGGTAATGGGGTTATGGGGGTCGGGTTATGGGGGTGGTTGTGGGGTAATGGGGTTATGGGGTGCTAAAGGGGGGGGGGGTAATGGGGCTAATGGGGTTATGGGGGTGGTTATGTGGTTATGGGGGGGTGAGGGGTGGTTATGGGGTTATGGGGGTGGTTGTGAGGTTCCGGGGGTGGTTGTGGGGCTGGTTATGGGGTTAGTTGTGGGGTTATGGGGGTGATTTTGGGTTGGGGGGGTTATGCGGGTGGTTATAGGTTTGGGAGGGGGTTATGGGGCTGTGGGTTGGTTATGGGGCTGGTAATGGGGTTAAGGCCTCACTTATGGGGCTGGAGGGGGTTATGGGGCTGGTAATGGGGCTTGAAGGGGGATATGGGGCTGGTTATGGGGCTAAGGCCTCACTTATGGGGTTGGAGGGGATTGTGGGGGTGGGGTTATGGGGCTGGATATGGGGCAGTTCTATGGGACCCTTATTAACAGGTCTGTTCCACCCCTTTAGGGGTCAGGGCACAGGGAAGGCCCCCCCCCAAGTGCCGGTGAGTGACCCACAAGTGGGGGGGGGGGCCTGCCCCCTAAGCTATGGGGCGGGGGGGGGTTATGGGGCGGCTTTGACCCCTTGGGCCCCATTGCAGGTGTTCGAGGGGTTTATAACAACTCAAGGATGCTGCACGTGCTGACGGCAGCCGTGGTGAGATGTGGGGCAGGCTATGGGGCTGGGATGGAGTTATGGGGCTGGTTATGTGCTTGGGAGTGAGCTATGGGGCCGGCTGTGGAGCTGGTTATAGGGCTAGGAGGGGGTTAGGGGGTTGGTTATGGGACTGTGAGGGAGCTATGGGGTTGGCTGTGGGGCTGGGAGTGGGCTATGGGAGCTGGCTGTGGGCTAGGAGGAGAGTTATGGGGCTCGTTATGGGGCTGGGATGGAGTTATGGGACAGGTTATGGGGATGGGAGGGGTTAGGGGGCTGGGAGGGGGCCAATGGGCTGGCTATGGGGCTGGTTATGGGGTTGGGAGGGAGCTGTGGGGCTGGCTGTTGGGCTGGGACAGGGCTATGGGGCTGGTTATGTGCCTGGGGGGGAGTTATGGGGCTGAGGGGCAGTTATGGGGCTGGTTGTGGGGGTAAAGGGAGAGTTATGGGGCTCGGGTTGTTTCTATGGGGTTTATGTAGTTTTCTGTGGGGTTCTATGGTGTTTCTATAGGTCCTTATGGGGCTTTATGGAAATCTATGGGGTTGCTATGGGGTTTCTATGGGGTTTGTATGGGTTTCTATGGGATCTCTATTGGTTTCTATGAGTTTCTTTTTGGGGGTCTCTGTGGGTCTTTATGGGTCCCTATGGGTCCCTATGGGTCTCTGTGGGTTCCTATGGGTCCCTATGGGTCCCTATGGGTCTGTGCCCCACAGGCTCCGTGGTCACCGTCCGGGCGGCAGCTCCGCTTCGAGGCATCTTCAAGACCCTGAGCTCCAAAGTGAGACCCAAAACCCCTGAACTCCCCATAGACTATGGGCACCCCACATGGGCCACTGACCTCCACTGTCTCTATGTTCCTGAGCCCTTGTAGCCCCCATAGCCCCCTGGGCCCCCATGAGCCCTTAGCCCCTCCATAACTATGGCGCACCCCATAAGTCCCTTGAGCCCCACAATTTTATAGGCACCCCATAGACCCCCCATAGCCCCTATAGGCACCCCATAGACCCCCCATCGCTTCTCCAGGCACCCCATAGGCTCCCCCCAT
>NW_026636593.1:0-24220 GCF_028554395.1 Pezoporus wallicus | reverse complement strand
GACCCAGGGATGGGGATGCAGGGACCCTGTGATGGGGTTGCAGGGACCCAGGGATGGGGATGCAGGGACACAGTGATGGGGATGCAGGGACCCAGGGATGGGGATGCAGGGACCCAGGGATGGGGATGCAGGGACCCAGTGACGGGGATGCAGGGACCCAGTGATGGGGATGCAGGGACCCAGTGATGGGGATGCAGGGACCCAGTGATGGGGATGCAGGGACCCAGTGATGGGGATGCAGGGACCCAGTGATGGGGATGCAGGGACCCAGTGATGGGGATGCAGGGACCCAGGGATGGGGATGCAGGGACCCAGTGATGGGGCTGCAGGGACCCAGTGATGGGGATGCAGGGACCCAGGGATGGGGATGCAGGGACCCAGTGATGGGGATGCAGGGACCCAGTGATGGGGATGCAGGGACCCAGGGATGGGGATGCAGGGACCCAGTGATGGGGATGCAGGGACCCAGTGATGGGGATGCAGGGACCCAGGGATGGGGATGCAGGGACCCAGTGATGGGGATGCAGGACCCAGTGATGGGGATGCAGGGACCCAGTGATGGGGATGCAGGGACCCAGTGATGGGGATGCAGGGACCCAGTGATGGGGATGCAGGGACCCAGTGATGGGGATGCAGGGACCCAGGGATGGGGATGCAGGGACCCAGGGATGGGGATGCAGGGACCCAGGGATGGGAATGCAGGGACCCAGTGATGGGGATGCAGGGACCCAGGGATGGGGATGCAGGGACCCTGTGATGGGGATGCAGGGACCCAGGGATGGGGATGCAGGGACCCTGTGATGGGGATGCAGGGACCCAGGGATGGGGATGCAGGGACACAGTGACGGGGATGCAGGGACACAGTGACGGGGATGCAGGGACCCAGGGATGGGGATGCAGGGACCCAGGGATGGGGATGCAGGGACCCAGTGACGGGGATGCAGGACCCAGTGATGGGGATGCAGGGACCCAGTGATGGGGATGCAGGGACCCAGTGATGGGGATGCAGGGACCCAGTGATGGGGATGCAGGGACCCAGTGATGGGGATGCAGGGACCCAGTGATGGGGATGCAGGGACCCAGGGATGGGGATGCAGGGACCCAGTGATGGGGCTGCAGGGACCCAGTGATGGGGATGCAGGGACCCAGGGATGGGGATGCAGGGACCCAGTGATGGGGATGCAGGGACCCAGTGATGGGGATGCAGGGACCCAGGGATGGGGATGCAGGGACCCAGTGATGGGGATGCAGGGACCCAGTGATGGGGATGCAGGGACCCAGGGATGGGGATGCAGGGACCCAGTGATGGGGATGCAGGACCCAGTGATGGGGATGCAGGGACCCAGTGATGGGGATGCAGGGACCCAGTGATGGGGATGCAGGGACCCAGTGATGGGGTGGCAGGGACCCAGTGATGGGGATGCAGGGACCCAGTGATGGGGATGCAGGGACCCAGTGATGGGGATGCAGGGACCCAGGGATGGGGATGCAGGGACCCAGTGATGGGGATGCAGGGACCCAGTGATGGGGCTGCAGGGACCCAGTGATGGGGATGCAGGGACCCAGGGATGGGGATGCAGGGACCCAGTGATGGGGATGCAGGGACCCAGTGATGGGGATGCAGGGACCCAGGGATGGGGATGCAGGGACCCAGTGATGGGGATGCAGGACCCAGTGATGGGGATGCAGGGACCCAATGATGGGGATGCAGGGACCCAGTGATGGGGATGCAGGGACCCAGGGATGGGGATGCAGGGACCCAGGGAGCCCATTTACCATAGACCTGGATCAGCTGCGGCTCGGCCGCGGTGCTGAATCGGGGCCCCTGCGGCCCCAGGTCGAGCTCGGCCTCGCAGCTGACGTTGGCTCCGTGGTGGTGGCGCCGGACCCGCAGCTCCTGCACCACCCGCACCGTGCCCGGCTCGTCCTGCTCCTGCCCCTCGAAGCTGGCGTTGAGCACCAAGGAGCCCCCGAGCAGCACCCGCACCCGCAGCATCCGCAGCGGGGCCACGTCCCGCACCACGCACGCCAGCTCATGGCTCTGCCCCACGGCCAGCGCCGGCACCGGCTCCAGCTCCGGCGGATCCAGCGGTCCTGAAAGGGGGATCAGGAGGGATGGGATGGGATGGGGAGGGAGGGATGGGGAGGGAGGGATGCACAGGGATGGATGCACAGGGATGGATGGGGAGGGAGGGATGCACAGGGATGGATGCACAGGGATGGATGCACAGGGATGGATGTAGTCGGGATGGATGCACAGGGATGGATGCAGTCAGGATGGATGCACAGGGATGGATGCACAGGGATGGATGCACAGGGATGGATGCACAAGGATGGATGTAGTCAGGATGGATGCACAGGGATGGACGCAGTCGGGATGGATGCACAGGGATGGATGCAGTCGGGATGGATGCACAGGGATGGATGCACAGGGATGGATGCACAGGGATGGATGCACAGGGATGGATGCACAAGGATGGATGCACAGTTATGGATGCCCAGGGATGGATGCACAAGGATGGATGCACAGGTACGGATGCACAGGGATGGATGCACAGGGATGGATGCAGTCGGGATGGATGCACAGGGATGGATGCACAGGGACGGATGCACAGGGATGGATGCAGTCAGGATGGATGCAGTCGGGATGGATGCACAGGGATGGATGCAGTCGGGATGGATGCAGTCGGGATGGATGCACAAGGATGGATGCACAGTTATGGATGCCCAGGGATGGATGCACAAGGATGGATGCACAGTTATGGATGCCCAGGGATGGATGCACAAGGATGGATGCACAGGTACGGACGCAGTCAGGATGGATGCAGTCGGGATGGATGCACAGGGATGGATGCAGTCAGGATGGATGCAGTCGGGATGGATGCACAAGGATGGATGCACAGGGATGGATGCACAGGGATGGATGCAGTCGGGATGGATGCAGTCGGGATGGATGCACAAGGATGGATGCACAGGGATGGATGCACAGGGATGGATGCACAGGGATGGATGCAGTCGGGATGGATGCCCAGGGATGGATGCAGTCGGGATGGATGCACAGGTACGGACGCAGTCAGGATGGATGCACAGGGATGGATGCACAGGGATGGATGTAGTCAGGATGGATGCAGTCGGGATGGATGCACAGTTATGGATGCACAGTTACGGATGCACAGGGATGGATGCAGTCGGGATGGATGCACAAGGATGGATGCAGTCAGGATGGATGCAGTCGGGATGGATGCACAGTTATGGATGCACAGTTACGGATGCACAGGGATGGATGCAGTCGGGATGGATGCACAAGGATGGATGCACAGTTACGGATGCACAGGGATGGATGCACAGTTATGGATGCACAGGGATGGATGCACAGTTACGGATGCACAAGGATGGATGCACAGGGATGGATGCACAGGGATGGATGCAGTCGGGATGGATGCACAGGGATGGATGCACAGGGATGGATGCACAGGGATGGATGCACAGGGATGGATGCAGTCGGGATGGACGCCCAGGTACGGACGCAGTCAGGATGGATGCAGTCGGGATGGATGCACAGTTACGGATGCACAGGGATGGATGCACAGGGATGGATGCACAGTTACGGATGCACAGGGATGGATGCACAGGGATGGATGCACAGTTACGGATGCACAGGTACGGATGCACAGGGATGGATGCACAGGGATGGATGTAGTCAGGATGGACGCACAGGGATGGATGCACAGGGATGGATGTAGTCAGGATGGACGCACAGGGATGGATGCACAGGTACGGATGCACAAGGATGGATGCACAGGGATGGATGCAGTCGGGATGGATGCACAGTTATGGATGCACAGGTACGGATGCACAAGGATGGATGCACAGGGATGGATGCACAGGGATGGATGCACAGTTATGGATGCACAGGTACGGATGCACAAGGATGGATGCAGTCGGGATGGATGCAGTCGGGATGGATGCACAGGGATGGATGCACAGGGATGGATGCACAGTTATGGATGCACAGGGATGGATGCACAGTTATGGATGCACAGTTACGGATGCACAGGTACGGATGCACAGGGATGGATGCAGTCAGGATGGATGCACAGGGATGGATGCAGTCGGGATGGATGCAGTCGGGATGGATGCAGTCGGGATGGATGCACAGGGATGGATGCAGTCGGGATGGATGCAGTCGGGATGGATGCAGTCGGGATGGATGCACAGGGATGGATGCAGTCGGGATGGATGCAGTCAGGATGGATGCACAGGGATGGATGCACAGTTACGGATGCACAGGGATGGATGCAGTCGGGATGGATGCAGTCGGGATGGATGCACAGTTACGGATGCACAGTTATGGATGCACAGGGATGGATGCAGTCGGGATGGATGCAGTCGGGATGGATGCACAGTTACGGATGCACAGTTATGGATGCACAGGGATGGATGCAGTCGGGATGGATGCAGTCGGGATGGATGCACAGTTACGGATGCACAGTTACGGATGCACAGTTATGGATGCACAGGGATGGATGCAGTCGGGATGGATGCACAGTTATGGATGCACAGTTACGGATGCACAGGTACGGATGCACAGGGATGGATGCAGTCGGGATGGATGCACAGGGATGGATGCACAGGGATGGATGCACAGGGATGGATGCAGTCGGGATGGATGCAGTCGGGATGGATGCACAGGGATGGATGCACAGGGATGGATGCACAGGGATGGATGCACAGGGATGGATGCAGTCGGGATGGATGCAGTCGGGATGGATGCACAGTTACGGATGCACAGTTACGGATGCACAGTTACGGATGCACAGGGATGGATGCAGTCGGGATGGATGCAGTCGGGATGGATGCACAGGGATGGACGCAGTCGGGATGGATGCAGTCAGGATGGATGCAGTCAGGATGGATGCACAGGGATGGATGCACAGGGATGGATGCAGTCGGGATGGATGCAGTCGGGATGGACGCCCAGGTAGGGACGCATCCCCCATTCCCCCCCGTTTCCATCTCCATCCCCTTACTGTAGACGAGGAGCTTGATGGGCAGCACCTTGCGCTGCCGCCCGCAGCTGTAGTAACCCCAGAGGCTGGAGTTCCACTGGGTGACGTTGAAGAGCTCGAGCAGGGTCTGGTTCCGCTCCCTCCGCAGGAGCCGCTTCCGCAGCGGGGTCTCGACGTTGCCGAATCCCTCGGGATCGGGGCAGCTGGAGCGGAGGCGAAGCAGGAGCGAGCCCCCGTGCGGCACCAGCGGCTGAGCCGGCTCCACCTGCAGCTCGAAGGGGGAGCACGAAGGGGCTGGGGATGGGGGGGTAAGGGAGAAGTGGGGTCAGATGTGGGGAGGATCGGCCCTGGGTCTGGAATGGGGAAGGGCAAAGGGCTCATCCCGAGCTCTGGAATGGGGAAGGGCAAGGGGATCCCTGGGCTCATCCCAATCTCTGGAATGGGGAAGGGCAAGGGAACCCTGGGCTCATCCTGAGCTCTGGAATGGGGAAGGTCAAGGGGACCCTGGGCTCATCCCAAGGTCTGGAATGGGGAAGGGCAAAGGGCTCATCCCAAGGTCTGGAATGGGGAAGGGCAAAGGGCTCATCCCAAGGTCTGGAATGGGGAAGGGCAAAGGGCTCATCCCAAGGTCTGGAATGGGGAAGGGCAAAGGGCTCATCCCGAGCTCTGGAATGGGGAAGGGCAAAGGGCTCATCCCAAGGTCTGGAATGGGGAAGGGCAAAGGGCTCATCCCGAGCTCTGGAATGGGGAAGGGCAAAGGGCTCATCCCAAGGTCTGGAATGGGGAAGGGCAAAGGGCTCATCCCGAGCTCTGGAATGGGGAAGGGCAAAGGGCTCATCCCGAGCTCTGGAATGGGGAAGGGCAAAGGGCTCATCCCGAGCTCTGGAATGGGGAAGGGCAAGGGGATCCCTGGGCTCATCCTGAGCTCTGGAATGGGGAAGGGCAAAGGGCTCATCCCGAGCTCTGGAATGGGGAAGGGCAAGGGGATCCCTGGGCTCATCCCGAGCTCTGGAATGGGGAAGGGCAAAGGGGATCCCTGGGCTCATCCCGAGCTCTGGAATGGGGAAGGGCAAAGGGCTCATTCCTGTCTCTGGAATGGGGAAGGTCAAGGGGAACCCTGGGCTCATCCCAAGGTCTGGAATTGGGAAGGTCAAGGGGATCCCTGGGCTCATCTCAGGCTCTGGAATGGGGAAGGTGAAGGGGATCCCTGGGCTCATCCCTGTGTCTGGAATGGGGAAGGGCAAAGGGCTCATCCCGAGCTCTGGAATGGGGAAGGGCAAAGGGCTCATTCCTGTCTCTGGAATGGGGAAGGGTAAGGGGATCCCTGGGCTCATCCCGAGCTCTGGAATGGGGAAGGGCAAGGGGACCCCCCCAAGCTCATCCCTGTGTCTGGAATGGGGAAGGGCAAAGGGCTCATCCCTATCTCTGGAATGGGGAAGGTCAAGGGAACCCTGGGCTCATCCCAGGCTCTGGAATGGGGAAGGTGAAGGGAACCCTGGGCTCATCCCTGTGTCTGGAATGGGGAAGGGCAAAGGGCTCATCCCAGGCTCTGGAATGGGGAAGGGCAAGGGAACCCTGGGCTCATCCCAATCTCTGGAATGGGGAAGGTGAACGGGACCCCCCCAAGCTCATCCCAACCCCTGGAACAGGGAATGCCAAGGGGCCCCAACGGTGACGGATGTCGGGGGGTTCCCCACGGATCGCCCCAGCCCCACATCCCGGTGCTTTCCCCCCCCCATCCAGGGGGATTCCCAGGAACAGGCCGGGAATTTCCCTGGGGGAGGGCAGGAAAAGCCCGGCCCTTTCCTGGAATAGGGAAGGGAGGGACGGAGCGGGGGGGGGGGGGGTGTTTCGCAAGCTCTGGGCTTGCTTTCCCATGGGATAACGGCAGGGAGCTGGGATGGAGCCGGGATGGAGCTGGGATGGAGCTGGGATGGAGCTGGGATGGAGCTGGGATGGAGCTGGGATGGATCCAGGGATGGAGCCGGGATGGAGCTGGAATGGAGCAGGGATGGAGCTGGGATGGAGCTGGGATGGAGCTGGGATGGAGCAGGGATGGAGCCGGGATGGAGCTGGAATGGAGCAGGGATGGAGCCGGGATGGAGCTGGGATGGAGCTGGGATGGAGCTGGGATGGAGCTGGGATGGAGCCGGGATGGAGCCGGGATGGAGCTGGGATGGAGCCGGGATGGAGCTGGAATGGAGCAGGGATGGAGCTGGGATGGAGCTGGGATGGAGCTGGGATGGATCCAGGGATGGAGCCGGGATGGAGCTGGGATGGAGCTGGGATGGAGCTGGGATGGAGCAGGGATGGATCCAGGGATGGAGCTGGGATGGAGCCGGGATGGAGCTGGGATGGAGCTGGGATGGAGCTGGGATGGAGCTGGGATGGATCCAGGGATGGAGCTGGGATGGAGCTGGGATGGATCCAGGGATGGAGCCGGGATGGAGCTGGGATGGAGCTGGGATGGAGCTGGGATGGAGCCGGGATGGAGCTGGGATGGAGCTGGGATGGAGCTGGGATGGATCCAGGGATGGAGCCAGGGATGGAGCCGGGATGGATCCAGGGATGGAGCCAGGGATGGATCCAGGGATGGAGCAGGGATGGAGCTGGGATGGATCCAGAGATGGAGCTGGGATGGAGCAGGGATGGAGCAGGGATGGAGCTGGGATGGATCCAGGGATGGAGCTGGGATGGATCCAGGGATGGAGCAGGGATGGAGCTGGGATGGATCCAGAGATGGAGCTGGGATGGAGCAGGGATGGAGCAGGGATGGATCCAGGGATGCATCCAGAGATGGAGCCGGGATGGATCCAGGGATGGAGCTGGGATGGATCCAGGGATGGAGCTGGGATGGAGCAGGGATGGAGCTGGGATGGATCCAGGGATGGATCCAGAGATGGAGCCGGGATGGATCCAGGGATGGATCCAGGGATGGAGCTGGGATGGAGCTGGGATGGATCCAGGGATGGATCCAGGGATGGAGCAGGGATGGAGCTGGGATGGATCCAGGGATGGATCCAGAGATGGAGCTGGGATGGATCCAGGGATGGAGCTGGGATGGAGCAGGGATGGAGCAGGGATGGATCCAGGGATGGAGCTGGGATGGATCCAGGGATGGATCCAGGGATGGATCCAGGGATGGAGTCGGGATGGATCCAGGGATGGAGCTGGGATGGATCCAGGGATGGAGCTGGGATGGAGCTGGGATGGATCCAGGGATGGAGCTGGGATGGAGCCGGGATGGAGCCGGGATGGAGCAGGGATGGAGCTGGGATGGATCCAGGGATGGAGCAGGGATGGAGCTGGGATGGAGCAGGGATGGATCCAGGGATGGAGCTGGGATGGAGCCGGGATGGAGCCGGGATGGAGCAGGGATGGAGCTGGGATGGATCCAGGGATGGAGCTGGGATGGAGCTGGGATGGATCCAGGGATGGATCCAGGGATGGATCCAGGGATGGATCCAGGGATGGAGCTGGGATGGAGCAGGGATGGATCCAGGGATGGAGCTGGGATGGAGCAGGGATGGAGCTGGGATGGAGCAGGGATGGATCCAGGGATGGAGCAGGGATGGAGCAGGGATGGATCCAGGGATGGAGCAGGGATGGAGCAGGGATGGATCCAGGGATGGATCCAGGGATGGATCCAGGGATGGATCCAGGGATGGAGCTGGGATGGAGCAGGGATGGATCCAGGGATGGAGCTGGGATGGAGCAGGGATGGATCCAGGGATGGATCCAGGGATGGAGCTGGGATGGATCCAGGGATGGAGCTGGGATGGAGCTGGGATGGATCCAGGGATGGATCCAGGGATGGATCCAGGGATGGAGCAGGGATGGATCCAGGGATGGATCCAGGGATGGATCCAGGGATGGAGCTGGGATGGATCCAGGGATGGAGCTGGGATGGAGATGGAGCAGGGATGGAGCAGGGATGGAGCTGGGATGGAGCAGGGATGGATCCAGGGATGGAGCTGGGATGGATCCAGGGATGGATCCAGGGATGGATCCAGGGATGGAGCAGGGATGGATCCAGGGATGGATCCAGGGATGGATCCAGGGATGGAGTCGGGATGGATCCAGGGATGGATCCAGGGATGGAGCTGGGATGGATCCAGGGATGGAGCTGGGATGGAGCTGGGATGGAGCAGGGATGGAGCAGGGATGGAGCTGGGATGGAGCAGGGATGGATCCAGGGATGGAGCTGGGATGGATCCAGGGATGGATCCAGGGATGGATCCAGGGATGGATCCAGGATGGATCCAGGTCCCTCCAGAGCACACACAGGGACACGCGTGTCCGTCCCGTCCCCCCCCATTGGGTGACACGCGGTGAGGATGTCGCGGTGACGCGATTATCGCGACATCACGGGCACCACAGACGGTGTCGTCGTCGTCCCGGTCCCCGTCCCCCCCCGTCCCCCCAACATCGGGGGCTCCTCACCTGCGATGAGAGCCAGGGCGCAAAGCAGCAGCGGGTGCATGGGGATCCACAGGGATGGAGCCGGGAGCACCGGGATGGAGCCGGGATGGAGCCGGGATGAGGTCGGGATGGGTCGGGGATGGAGCCGGGATGGAGCCGGGAGCGCCTGAATGGGGTCGGGATGGAGCCGGGAGCACCGGGATGGAGCCGGGATGGGGTCGGGAGCACCGGGATAGGTCCGGGATGGAGCCGGGATGGGTCCAGGAGCGCCGGGATGGGGTCGGGATGAAGGCGGGATGGAGCCGGGATGGGGTCGGGATGGAGCCGGGAGCACCGGGATGGGTCCGGGAGCACCGGGATGGAGCCGGGATGGGGTCGGGATGGGTCCGGGAGCACCGGGATGGGTCCGGGCAGCCGGGATGGAGCCGGGATGGGGTCGGGATGGGTCCGGGAGCACCGGGATGGAGCCGGGATGGGGTCGGGATGGGTCCGGGAGCACCGGGATGGAGCCGGGATGGGGTCGGGATGGGTCCGGGAGCACCGGGATGGAGCCGGGATGGGTCCGGGATGGGTCCGGGATAGGTCCGGGATGAAGCCGGGATGGGTCCGGGATAGAGCCGGGATGGAGCCGGGATGGATCCGGGATGGGTCCGGGATGGGTCCGGGATAGGTCCGGGATGGAGCCGGGATGGGTCCAGGAGCACCGGGATGGGGTCGGGATGGGTCCGGGCAGCCGGGCTGGGGTCGGGAGCGCCGGGGTGAGGCCGGGCTGGGGCCCGCTCGCTCCGCTCCGTCCCGTTGTGGGTCCGGCCCCCCCCGCGCCCCGCAAGCGAAACTTTAAGAGCTCGGCCCCAGCCCGGCCACTCCCCCCCCAAGCGGGGAATTCCGGTGCCGCTTCCTCTCACCCTGCCCCATAGCGGGGGAGCCTCCTGCCCCATTGACCCCTCCTGCCCCATAGCGAGGGATCCTCCTGCCCCATAGCGAGGGAGCCTCCTGCCCCATTGACCCCTCCTGCCCCATAGCGAGGGATCCTCCTGCCCCATTGACCCCTCCTGCCCCATAGCGAGGGAGCCTCCTGCCCCATTGACCCCTCCTGCCCCATAGCGGGGGAGCCTCCTGCCCCACTGACCCCTCCTGCCCCATAGCGGGGGATCCTCCAGCCCCATAGCGAGGGATCCTCCTGCCCCATTGACCCCTCCTGCCCCATAGCGAGGGAGCCTCCTGCCCCATTGACCCCTCCTGCCCCATAGCGGGGGAGCCTCCTGCCCCATTGACCCCTCCTGCCCCATAGCGAGGGATCCTCCTGCCCCATTGACCCCTCCTGCCCCATAGCGAGGGATCCTCCTGCCCCATAGCGAGGGAGCCTCCTGCCCCATTGACCCCTCCTGCCCCATAGCGAGGGATCCTCCTGCCCCATAGCAAGGGAGCCTCCTGCCCCATTGACCCCTCCTGCCCCATAGCGGGGGAGCCTCCTGCCCCATAGCGAGTGAGCCTCCTGCCCCATTGACCCCTCCTGCCCCATAGCGGGGGAGCCTCCTGCCCCATTGACCCCTCCTGCCCCATAGCGTGGGATCCTCCTGCCCCATAGCGGGGGAGCCTCCTGCCCCATTGACCCCTCCTGCCCCATAGCGGGGGAGCCTCCTGCCCCATTGACCCCTCCTGCCCCATAGCGGGGGAGCCTCCTGCCCCATTGACCCCTCCTGCCACATAGCGGGGGAGCCTCCTGCCCCATTGACCCCTCCTGCCCCATAGCGGGGGATCCTCCAGCCCCATAGCGAGGGATCCTCCTGCCCCATTGACCCCTCCTGCCCCATAGCGAGGGAGCCTCCTGCCCCATTGACCCCTCCTGCCCCATAGCGGGGGAGCCTCCTGCCCCATTGACCCCTCCTGCCCCATAGCGAGGGAGCCTCCTGCCCCATTGACCCCTCCTGCCCCATAGCGGGGGAGCCTCCTGCCCCACTGACCCCTCCTGCCCCATAGCGGGGGAGCCTCCTGCCCCATTGACCCCTCCTGCCCCATAGCGAGGGAGCCTCCTGCCCCATTGACCCCTCCTGCCCCATAGCGGGGGAGCCTCCTGCCCCATTGACCCCTCCTGCCCCATAGCGAGGGAGCCTCCTGCCCCATTGACCCCTCCTGCCCCATAGCGGGGGAGCCTCCTGCCCCACTGACCCCTCCTGCCCCATAGCAGGGGAGCCTCCTGCCCCATTGACCCCTCCTGCCCCATAGCGGGGGATCCTCCAGCCCCATAGCGAGGATCCTCCTGCCCCATTGACCCCTCCTGCCCCATAGCGAGGGATCCTCCTGCCCCATAGCAAGGGAGCCTCCTGCCCCATTGACCCCTCCTGCCCCATAGCGGGGGAGCCTCCTGCCCCATAGCGAGTGAGCCTCCAGCCCCATTGACCCCTCCTGCCCCATAGCGGGGGAGCCTCCTGCCCCATTGACCCCTCCTGCCCCATAGCGAGGGATCCTCCTGCCCCATAGCGGGGGAGCCTCCTGCCCCATTGACCCCTCCTGCCCCATAGCAGGGGAGCCTCCTGCCCCATTGACCCCTCCTGCCCCATAGCGAGGGATCCTCCTGCCCCATAGCGGGGGAGCCTCCTGCCCCATTGCAGCCTACTGCCCCTTAGCTAGGGATCCTCCTGCCCCATAGCGAGGGATCCTCCTGCCCCATAGCAAGGGAGCCTCCTGCCCCATTGACCCCTCCTGCCCCATAGCGGGGGAGCCTCCTGCCCCATTGACCCCTCCTGCCCCATAGCGGGGGAGCCTCCTGCCCCATTGCCCCCTCCTGCCCCATAGCGAGGGATCCTCCTGCCCCATAGCAGGGGAGCCGCCTGCCCCAATGCCCCCCTCCTGCCCCATTGCCCCCCTCCTGCCCCACTGCCCCCTCCTGCCCCACTGCCCCCTCATGCCCCATTGCTCCCTCCTGCCCCATTGACCCCTCCTGCCCCATTGACCCCTCCTGCCCCACTGCCCTCTCCTGCTCCATTGCTCCCTCCTGCCCCATTGACCCCTCCTGCCCCATAGCGAGGGATCCTCCTACCCCATTGCTCTCCTCCTGCCCCACTGCCCCCCTTCCTGCCCCATGGCCTCCCCCACACCCCACTGCCCCCCTCTGCCCCACTGCCCCCTTCCTGCCCCACTGCCCCCCTCTGCCCCATTGCCCCCTTCCTGCCCCACTGCCCCCCTCTGCCCCACTGCCCCCTTCCTGCCCCACTGCCCCCCCCTCCTGCCCCACTGCCCCCTCCTGCCCCACTGCCCCCCTCTGCCCCACTGCCCCCTCCTGCCCCACTGCCCCCCTCCTGCCCCATTGCCCCCTTCTGCCCCACTGCCCCCTCCTGCCCCACTGCCCCCCTCCTGCCCCACTGCCCCCTCCTGCCCCACTGCCCCCTCCTGCCCCACTGCCCCCCTCCTGCCCCACTGCCCCCCTCTGCCCCACTGCCCCCTCCTGCCCCACTGCCCCCCTCCTGCCCCATTGCCCCCCTTCTGCCCCACTGCCCCCCTCCTGCCCCACTGCCCCCTCTGCCCCACTGCCCCCTCTGCCCCACTGCCCCCTTCCTGCCCCACTGCCCCCCTCTGCCCCACTGCCCCCTTCCTGCCCCATTGCCCCCTTCCTGCCCCATTGCCCCTTCCTGCCCCACTGCCCCCTTCCTGCCCCACTGCCCCCTCCTACCCCACTGCCCCCTCCTGCCCCATTGCCCCCTTCCTGCCCCACTGCCCCCCTCCTGCCCCACTGCCCCCTCCTCCCCCACTGCCCCCTCCTGCCCCACTGCCCCTTCCTGCCCCACGGCCTCCCCCATGCCCCACTGCCCCCTCCTGCCCCACTCCCCCCCCCTCCTGCCCCATGGCCCCGCCCCCCCTCAGCCCCGCTCCCGCTTCCCATTCCCGTTGTGCTCGGGGATTTCCGGGAGCCGCCGGGGGGGGGCTCCGGGGGGGGAGGGGGAGGGGAGGGGGAGGGGAGGGGAGCCCCCGGGCCCGGGGGGGAGGGGCAGGGTTTCGGTTCCCCCCGCGCGGCCGGGAACGGGCCCGGATCCCGTGGGAACCCCCGGGGGCGGCCCTGACCCTGCCCGGGGGGGAGGGGAAAGGGGGGGGGAGGGGGGGGGGGGGGGGATACAGGGATGGATGGGGCAGGATGGGGGGCAGGGATGGATGGGGGGCAGGGATACAGGGATGGATGGGGCAGGATGGGGGGCAGGGATGGATGGGGGGCAGGGATATGGGGATGGATGGGATGGGGGGCAGGGATACAGGGATGGATGGGGCAGGATGGGGGGCAAGGATGTATGGGGGGCAGGGATATGGGGATGGATGGGGCAGGATGGGGGGCAGGGATGGATGGGGGGCAGGGATATGGGGATGGATGGGGCAGGATGGGGGGCAGGGATGGATGGGGCAGGATGGGGGGCAGGGGTACAGGGATGGATGGGGGGCAGGGATGGATGGGATGGGGGGCAGGGATGGATGGGGGGCAGGGATATGGGGATGGATGGGATGGTCGTCAGGGATATGGGGATGGATGGGGCAGGATGGGGGGCAGGGATGGATGGGGCAGGATGGGGGGCAGGGATGGATGGGGGGCAGGGATATGGGGATGGATGGGGGGCAGGGGTACGGGGATGGATGGGAGCGGGGGCAGGGATATGGGGATGGATGGGGCTGGATGGGCAGGATGGGGAGCAGGGATGGATGGGGGGCAGGGATGGATGGGGCAGGATGGGGGGCAGGGATATGGGGATGGATGGGGCAGGATGGGGGGCAGGGGTACAGGGATGGATGGGGGGCAGGGATGGATGGGATGGGGGGCAGGAATGGATGGGGCAGGATGGGGGGCAGGGACCCAGCTGGGCGCAGCCCTGGAGCCGGATGGGAGCGTGGGCAGGATGTGACCCCTGAGACCGGCACCGGCCGGGAGGCAGCACCGGAAGGAACCGGGCCCCCCGCAAGAGGGGCACGCGCCGGGGCCACGCGCGGCCTTGGGGCAGCCCCATGGCGAGCTCCAGCCCCATAGAACCGTCACTGAGAGCTCCAGCCCCATAGAACCGTCATTGGGAGCTCCAGCCCCATAGAACCGTCATTGGGAGCTCCAGGCCCATAGAACCGTCATTGGGAGCTCCAGCCCCATAGAACCGTCATTGGGAGCTCCAGCCCCATAGAACCGTCATTGGGAGCTCCAGGCCCATAGAACCGTCACTGGGAGCTCCAGCCCCATAGAACCGTCACTGGGAGCTCCAACCCCATAGAACCATCACTGAGAGCTCCAGCCCCATAGAACCGTCACTGAGAGCTCCAGCCCCATAGAACCGTCATTGGGAGCTCCAGGCCCATAGAACCGTCATTGGGAGCTCCAGCCCCATAGAACCATCACTGAGAGCTCCAGCCCCATAGAACCGTCACTGAGAGCTCCAGCCCCATAGAACCGTCACTGGGAGCTCCAGCCCCATAGAACCGTCACTGGGAGCTCCAGCCCCATAGAACCGTCACTGGGAGCTCCAGCCCCATAGAACCGTCACTGGGAGCTCCAGCCCCATAGAACCGTCACTGAGAGCTCCAGCCCCATAGAACCGTCACTGAGAGCTCCAGCCCCATAGAACCATCACTGAGAGCTCCAGCCCCATAGAACCGTCATTGGGAGCTCCAGCCCCATAGAACCGTCACTGAGAGCTCCAGCCCCATAGAACCGTCACTGAGAGCTCCAGCCCCATAGAACCGTCACTGAGAGCTCCAGCCCCATAGAACCGTCACTGGGAGCTCCAGCCCCATAGAACCGTCACTGAGAGCTCCAGCCCCATAGAACCGTCACTGAGAGCTCCAGCCCCATAGAACCGTCACTGGGAGCTCCAGCCCCATAGAACCGTCATTGGGAGCTCCAGCCCCATAGAACCCTCACTGGGAGCTCCAGCCCCATAGAACCGTCACTGGGAGCTCCAGCCCCATAGAACCATCACTGGGAGCTCCAGCCCCATAGAACCGTCACTGGGAGCTCCAGCCCCATAGAACCGTCACTGGGAGCTCCAGCCCCATAGAACCGTCATTGGGAGCTCCAGCCCCATAGAACCGTCACTGGGAGCTCCAGCCCCATAGAACTGTCACTGAGAGCTCCAGCCCCATAGAACCATCACTGAGAGCTCCAGCCCCATAGAACCGTCACTGGGAGCTCCAGCCCCATAGAACCTTCACTGCGAGCTCCAGCCCCATAGAACCGTCACTGGGAGCTCCAGCCCCATAGAACCGTCACTGGGAGCTCCAGCCCCATAGAACCGTCACTGGGAGCTCCAGCCCCATAGAACCGTCATTGGGAGCTCCAGCCCCATAGAACCGTCATTGGGAGCTCCAGCCCCATAGAACCATCACTGAGAGCTCCAGCCCCATAGAACCGTCATTGGGAGCTCCAGCCCCATAGAACCGTCACTGGGAGCTCCAGCCCCATAGAACCGTCATTGGGAGCTCCAGCCCCATAGAACCGTCATTGGGAGCTCCAGCCCCATAGAACCGTCACTGAGAGCTCCAGCCCCATAGAACCGTCATTGGGAGCTCCAGCCCCATAGAACCGTCATTGGGAGCTCCAGCCCCATAGAACCATCATTGGGAGCTCCAGCCCCATAGAACCGTCATTGGGAGCTCCAGCCCCATAGAACCATCACTGAGAGCTCCAGCCCCATAGAACCGTCACTGGGAGCTCCAGCCCCATAGAACCGTCACTGAGAGCTCCAGCCCCATAGAACCGTCACTGAGAGCTCCAGCCCCATAGAACCGTCACTGAGAGCTCCAGCCCCATAGAACCGTCATTGGGAGCTCCAGCCCCATAGAACCATCACTGAGAGCTCCAGCCCCATAGAACCGTCATTGGGAGCTCCAGCCCCATAGAACCGTCACTGGGAGCTCCAGCCCCATAGAACCGTCATTGGGAGCTCCAGCCCCATAGAACCATCACTGAGAGCTCCAGCCCCATAGAACCGTCACTGAGAGCTCCAGCCCCATAGAACCGTCACTGGGAGCTCCAGCCCCATAGAACCGTCACTGGGAGCTCCAGCCCCATAGAACCATCACTGGGAGCTCCAGCCCCATAGAACCGTCACTGGGAGCTCCAGCCCCATAGAACCGTCATTGGGAGCTCCAGCCCCATAGAACCATCACTGGGAGCTCCAGCCCCATAGAACCATCACTGGGAGCTCCAGCCCCATAGAACCGTCACTGAGAGCTCCAGCCCCATAGAACCATCATTGGGAGCTCCAGCCCCATAGAACCATCATTGGGAACTCCAGCCCCATAGAACCATCACTGGGAGCTCCAGCCCCATAGAAGCATCACTGGGAGCTCCAGCCCCATAGAACCGTCATTGGGAGCTCCAGCCCCATAGAACCATCACTGAGAGCTCCAGACCCATAGAACCGTCACTGAGAGCTCCAGCCCCATAGAACCGTCATTGGGAGCTCCAGCCCCATAGAACCGTCATTGGGAGCTCCAGCCCCATAGAACCATCACTGGGAGCTCCAGCCCCATAGAACCGTCATTGGGAGCTCCAGCCCCATAGAGCCTTCATTGGGAGCTCCAGCCCCATAGAACCGTCATTGGGAGCTCCAGCCCCATAGAACCATCACTGGGAGCTCCAGCCCCATAGAACCGTCATTGGGAGCTCCAGCCCCATAGAACCATCACTGAGAGCTCCAGCCCCATAGAACCCTCACTGAGAGCTCCAGCCCCATAGAACCGTCATTGGGAGCTCCAGCCCCATAGAACCGTCATTGGGAGCTCCAGCCCCATAGAACCATCACTGGGAGCTCCAGCCCCATAGAACCGTCATTGGGAGCTCCAGCCCCATAGAGCCTTCACTGGGAGCTCCAGCCCCATAGAACCGTCATTGGGAGCTCCAGCCCCATAGAACCATCACTGGGAGCTCCAGCCCCATAGAACCATCACTGAGAGCTCCATCCCCATAGAACCGTCATTGGGAGCTCCAGCCCCATAGAACCGTCATTGGGAGCTCCAGCCCCATAGAACCGTCACTGAGAGCTCCAGCCCCATAGAACCGTCATTGGGAGCTCCAGCCCCATAGAACCGTCATTGGGAGCTCCAGCCCCATAGAACCGTCATTGGGAGCTCCAGCCCCATAGAACCGTCATTGGGAGCTCCAGCCCCATAGAACCGTCAGTGGGAGCTCCAGCCCCATAGAACCGTCATTGGGAGCTCCAGCCCCATAGAACCGTCATTGGGAGCTCCAGCCCCATAGAACCATCACTGAGAGCTCCAGCCCCATAGAACCATCACTGGGAGCTCCAGCCCCATAGAACCGTCATTGGGAGCTCCAGCCCCATAGAACCGTCATTGGGAGCTCCAGCCCCATAGAACCGTCACTGAGAGCTCCAGCCCCATAGAACCGTCATTGGGAGCTCCAGCCCCATAGAACCGTCATTGGGAGCTCCAGCCCCATAGAACCGTCATTGGGAGCTCCAGCCCCATAGAACCGTCATTGGGAGCTCCAGCCCCATAGAACCGTCATTGGGAGCTCCAGCCCCATAGAAGCATCACTGGGAGCTCCTGCCCCATAGAACCGTCATTGGGAGCTCCAGCCCCATAGAAGCGTCATTGGGAGCTCCAGCCCCATAGAACCGTCACTGGGAGCTCCAGCCCCATAGAACCGTCACTGGGAGCTCCAGCCCCATAGAAGCGTCACTGGGAGCTCCAGCCCCATAGAAGCGTCACTGGGAGCTCCAGCCCCATAGAACCGTCATTGGGAGCTCCAACCCCATAGAACCGTCACTGGGAGCTCCAACCCCATAGAACCGTCATTGGGAGCTCCAGCCCCATAGAAGCATCACTGGGAGCTCCAGCCCCATAGAACCGTCATTGGGAGCTCCAGCCCCATAGAACCGTCATTGGGAGCTCCAGCCCCATAGAACCGTCATTGGGAGCTCCAGCCCCATAGAACCGTCATTGGGAGCTCCAGCCCCATAGAACCGTCATTGGGAGCTCCAGCCCCATAGAAGCATCACTGGGAGCTCCAGCCCCATAGAACCGTCATTGGGAGCTCCAGCCCCATAGAACCGTCATTGGGAGCTCCAGCCCCATAGAAGCATCACTGGGAGCTCCAGCCCCATTGCACGCCCGGGGTGGCCTCTCCCCAGTGACCCCGCATCCCTCCCGCTAACGCCAGCCGCTCATTAACGGCTCATTAACCCCAATTAACACCAATTAACGCTCATTAAGGCTCATTAAAGCCAATTAGCGTTCATTAACGTCAATTAAGGCTCATTAATCCAAATAAACTCTCATTAACACCGATTAACGCTCATTAACGCCAGATAAGGCTCATTAAGGCCCATAAACGCCAATTAAGGTTCATTATCGCCAATTAAGGTTCATTAACGCTCATAAACTCCAATTAAGGCTCATTAACGCCAATTAACGCTCATTAACGCCAATTAAGGCTCATTAACACCAATTAACGCAAATAAAGTCTCATTAACGCCAATTAAAGCCAATTAAGGCTCATTAACGCCAATTAAGGCTCATTAACGCCAATTAACGCAATTAACGCCAATTAACGCCAATTAACTACCATTAACGCCAATTAACGCCCATTAACACCAATGAACGCCCATTAACGCCAATTAACGCTCGTTAACGCAAATTAAAGCCCATTAGCACAAATTAACGCCCATTAACACCAATTAACGCTCATTAACACCAATTAACGCCAATTAACGCCCATTAACACCAATGAACTCCCATTAACGCCAATTAACGCCCATTAACACAAATTAACGCCAATTAACGTCCATTAACACCAATTAACGCCAATTAACGCTCGTTAACGCCAATTAACGTCCAATAACACCAATTAACGCCCATTAACACCAATTAACACCAATTAACGCTCGTTAACGTCAATTAACGCCCGTTAACACCAGTTAACACCAATTAACGCCCATTAACACCAATTAACGCCCATTCACACCAATTAACGCCAATTAACGCTCATGAACACCAATTAACGCCCATTAACACCAATTAACGCCCATTAACACCAATTAACACCAATTAACGCCCATTAACACCAATTAACGCCCATTAACACCAATTAACGCCCATTAACACCAATTAACACCAATTAACGCCCATTAACACCAATTAACGCCCATTAACACCAATTAACGCCCATTAACACCAATTAACGCCAATTAACGCCCATTAACACCAATTAACACCAATTAACGCCCATTAACACCAATTAACGCCCATTAACACCAATTAACACCAATTAACGCCCATTAACACCAATTAACACCAATTAACGCCCATTAACACCAATTAACGCCCATTAACAACAATTAACGCCCATTAACACCAATTAACGCCCATTAACACCAATTAACACCAATTAACGCCCATTAACACCAATTAACGCCCATTAACACCAATTAACGCTCATTAACACCAATTAACGCCCATTAACACCAATTAACGCCCATTAACACCAATTAACGCTCATTAGCACCAATTAACGCTCATGAACACCAATTAACGCCCATTAACACCAATTAACGCCCATTAACACCAATTAACACCAATTAACGCCCATTAACACCAATTAACGCTCATTAACACCAATTAACGCCCATTAACACCAATTAACACCAATTAACACCAATTAACGCCCATTAACCCCCATGAGTCCTCTTTAAGGCTCCGTTTCCGCCCCCTGGAGCCAGGCTCGGAGCCGGCGCCGCTCCCGCCCTTCCCGTGCGGAGGAACCGGGAATGAACGGGATGGGGATGGGAATGGGGTGGGGATGAACGGGATGGGGATGGGAATGGGAGGGAGACAGAACGGGATGGGAAGGGGATAGGATGGGGATGGGATGGGGATGAACGGGATGGGATGGGATGGTGATGGAGACAGAACGGGATGGGATGGGGATAGGATGGGGATGAACGGGATGGGATGGGGATAGGATGGGGATGGGATGGGGATGGGATGGGGATGAACGGGATGGGATGGGAATGGGGTGAAGATGGGATGGGGATGGAGACAGAACGGGATAGGATGGGGATGAACGGGATGGGGATGGGAATGGGGTGGAGACGGGATGGGGATGAACGGGATGGGGATGGGATGGGGATGGAGACAGAACAGGATAGGATGGGGATGAACGGGATGGGATGGGAATGGGGTGGAGACGGGATGGGGATGAACGGGATGGGATGGAGATGGGATGAACGGGATGGGGATGGGATGGTGATGGAGACAGAACGGGATGGGGTGGGGATAGGATGGGGATGGAATGGGGATGAACGGGATGGGATGGGAATGGGGTGGAGACGGGATGATGTGGGGATGGGATGGGGATGAATGGGATGGGATGGGGATGGGGATGAAGGGGATGGGGATGAAGGGGATGGGGTGGGGTGGAGACGGGGATGGGGTGGGGATGGGGTGGAGATGGGATGGGGATGAACGGGATGGAATGGAGATGGGATGGAGATGGGATGGAGATGGGGTGGGGATGGGATGGAGATGGGATGGGGTGGGGATGGGATGGGGATGGGGATGAACTTGATGGGATGGGGATGGGATGAGGCGGGATTAAGATGGGATGAAATGGGATGCGGATGGGATGAAGAGAAATGGGATGGGATGGAACGGGTTGGGATGGGATGAAGAGGGATAGGATGGGGATGGGATGGAATGGGTTGGGATGGGATGAAGCAGGATGGGATGGGGATGGGATGAAGAGGGATAGGATGAAGCAGGTTGGGATGGGGATGGATAGGATGGGGATGGGATGAAGAGGGATAGAATGAGGATGGGATGAAACAGGTTGGGGTGGGGATGGGATGAAACGGGTTGGGATGGGGATGGATGGGATGGGATGAAGAAAAATGGGATGGGGATGGGATGGAGAGGGATAGGATGAGGATGGGATGAAACAGGTTGGGATGGAGATGGGATGAAATGGGGATGGGATGAAGCAGGATGGGATGGGGATGGGATGAGGTGGGATGGGGATGGGATGGGATGAGGTGGGATGAAGCAGGATGGGATGGGGATGGGATGGGATGAGGTGGGATGGGGATGGGATGAGGGTCTCAAAGGAGGAGCCCCCCCCCCCCCATTAATAAAGCCAAGCCAAAGAGACCAAAGCACTTTAATGACCCCAGCAGCGCTTGGGGCTCCCCAAACCCCCCTTTTCCAATGGGATCAGGGCCAGGTCCAATGGGATTTGGGTCTGGATCCATTGGGATCAAGGTTGGATCCAAAAGGATTGGGGTTGGAGCCAATAGGCTCAGGGCTGGATCCATCGGGATGCAGCTGGATCCCATGGGATCGGGGTTGGGGCCAATGGGATGGAGCTGGATCCCATGGGGATGGGGTTGGATGTGATGGACTCCGGCTGGATCCCGTGGGCTCAGGGCTGCATCCAATGGGATGGGGTTGGATCCAATGGAATGGAGCTGGATCCCATGGGATGGGGAAGGAGCCAATGGGCTCAGGGCTGGATCCCATGGGATGGATCCCATGGGCTCAGGGCTGGATCCAATAGGACAGGGTCAGATCCAATGGGATGCAGCTGGATCCCATGGGGATGGGGATGGATGCGATGGACTCAGGGCTGCATCCAATGGGATGGGGTCAGATCCAATGGGATGGAGCTGGCTCCCATGGGGATGGGGATGGATGCGATGGACTCAGGGCCACATCCAATGGGATGGGGTCAGATCCAATGGGATGGAGCTGGCTCCCATGGGGATGGGGATGGATGCGATGGACTCAGGGCCACATCCAATGGGATGGGGTCAGATCCAATGGGATGCAGCTGGATCCCATGGGGATGGGGATGGATGCGATGGACTCAGGGCTGCATCCAATGGGATGGGGTCGGATCCAATGGGATGCAGCTGGATCCCATGGGGATGGGGTTGGATGCGATAGGCTCAGGGCTGCATCCAATGGGATGGGGTTGGATGCGATGGACTCAGGCTGGATCCCATGGGCTCAGGGCTGGATCCATGGGGCTGGGCTGGCCCTAGGGCTGGTCGCTATCGGGCCGGTCGCTATAGGGCCGGTCGCTATCGGGCCGGTCGCTATCGGGCCGGTCGCTATAGGGCAGGTCCCTATAGGGCAGGTTGAAGGGGTAGATGGGGCCGTAGCGGCGCCGGTGCCAGAGCAGGCGCTGCTCCAGGAAGGCGACGGCGGCCACGGAGAGCACCAGGGTTTGGTGCTTGAGGGCGCTGTGCACGTTGAGGCCTGGGGGGGGGACGGCAGCGTCATGGGGGGGGCACAAAGGGGGGGTTTGGGGGGGTCCCAAAGGGGTTTTGGGGGTCCCAAAGGGGGTTTGGGGGTCCCAAAGGGGGCTTGGGGGGGGGACAAAGGGATTGGGGGGGCCCAAAGGGGTTTTGGGGGTCCCAAAGGGGTTTTGGGGGGGGGCCCAAAGGGATTGGGGGGGCCCAAAGGGGTTTTGGGGGTCCCAAAGGGGTTTTGGGGGGGGGCCCAAAGGGATTGGGGGGGCCCAAAAGGGGGTTTGCGGGTCCCAAAGGGGGCTTGGGGGGGGGGGCAAAGGGATTGGGGGGGCCCAAAGGGGTTTTGGGGGTCCCAAAGGGGGCTTGGGGGTCCCAAAGGGGGCTTGGGGGGGCCCAAAGGGATTGGGGGGGCCCAAAGGGGTTTTGGGGGTCCCAAAGGGGGCTTGGGGGTCCCAAAGGGGCGGGGCAAAGGGATTGGGGGTCCCAAAAGGGGGTTTGGGGGGGCCCAAAGGGGTTGGGGGGTTCCAAAGGGGGCTTGGGGGGGGGGGGGAACAAAGGGATGGGGGGGGGCAAAGGGATTGGGGGGGTCCTCAAAGGGGGCTTGGGGGGGGCCAAAGGGATTGTGGGGCCCAAAAGGGGGTTTGGGGGTCCCAAAGGGGGCTTGGGGGGGGGGGGGACAAAGGGATGGGGGGGGGGCCCAAAGGGGTTTTGGGGGTCCCAAAGGGGGCTTTGGGGGGGGGGGGGACAAAGGGATGGGGGGGGGCAAAGGGAATGGGGGGTCCCAAAGGGTTGGGGGGGTCCTCAAAGGGGGCTTGGGGGGGGGGCAAAGGGATTGGGGGGCCCAAAAGGGGGTTTGGGGGGGCCCAAAGGGGTTGGGGGGTTCCAAAGGGGGCTTTGGGGGGGGCCCAAAGGGATTGGGGGGACCAAAGGGGTTGGGGGGTCCTCAAAGGGGGCTTGGAGGGGCCAAAAGGGGGTGGGGGGGCAAAAGGGGGTTTGGGGTGTCCCAAAGGGATTGGGGGGGGGTCCCAAAAGGGGGTTTGGGGGTCCCCATAGGGAGGTTTGGGGGTTCCCAAAGGGTCTGAAGGGTCCCAAAGGGGTTTTGGGGGTCCCCATAGGGAGGTTTGGGGGTTCCCGAAGGGTCCCAAAGGGGTTTTGGGGGTCCCATAGGGAGGTTGGGGGGGGGCTGAGGTTTGGGGTCCCCATTGGGGTTTTGGGGTGCGGGGGGGGGGCAGCGCTCACCCACGGCCGGGATGAAGGTGAAGGTTTTGAGGGCAGCGACCGCAGCTTTCATGTTCTCGGGGGGGTCATTGCTGGGGGGGGATGGGGGGGAATGAGGGGGGGGACCCCATCACCCCCCCCCCCACCCCCATCACCCCCCCATCGGGACCCCCCTATCACCCCCCCCCCATCACCCCCATAGGGACCCCCCTATCACCCCCCCCATAGGGACACCCCCATCACCCCCCCATAGGGACCCCCCATCACCCCCCCATAGGGACCCCCCATCACCCCCCCCACCCCCATCACCCCCATAGGGACCCCCCCCCCATCACC
>NW_026636592.1:0-2404 GCF_028554395.1 Pezoporus wallicus | reverse complement strand
GCGATCCGGTCCCCATCGGTGCTGTCTTTGCCTCCCCCTCCTCTCCTCAGGCCGCCATGAGCCTGCAATGGACGGCGGTCGCCACCTTTCTCTATGCCGAGGTCTTCCTCGTCCTCCTGCTCTGCATCCCCTTCGTGTCCGCGGCCAGGTAGGGCTGGAGTTTGGGGGGGGGGGGATCCCCGGGGTCTATAGGGGGTAATGGGGGGTGATGGGGGGGGTGTCTCGGCTCCCATCCCCTCCCCGTTGTCCCCCCCTCCACCTTTAGATGGCAGAAGATCTTCAAGTCGCGCCTGGTGGGGCTGGCCGTGGCGTACGGCAACACCGTCTTCATCGTCCTCATCGTCATCCTCGTCCTCCTGCTCTTAGGTGTGTGCAGGGTAATATGGCGGGGGTGCTGCCCATACACCCCTTGTATTGACACCCCACACCCCCCTTGTTTTCCCTATAGATGCCTATCGGGAGACCCATAAGTACGACGTGACGGACCGGGAGGCCCTGCGGAGCAGCCCCGGCGCCCTGGAGCACTTCCACATGAAGCTCTTCCGCGCTCAGCGCAACCTTTACCTGGCCGGGTTCGCGCTCCTGCTCTCGTTGTGAGTGATGGAAATGGGGGGGGGAATGTGGGGATTTAGGGGTGCTGAAGGGGGGGGTCCAGGGCTGTGCTCACCCTCCCTTTATCCCGCAGCCTCCTCCGCCGCCTCGTCACCCTCATCTCGCAGCAGGCCCTGTTGGGTGCCTCCAGCGAGGCCTTCCGCAAGCAGGCCGAGGGGGCCAGCCAGGCCGCCCGGCGTTACATGGAGGACAACGATGCCCTACGGAAGGTACCAAGAACAGGGTATGGGGGGGGGGGGGGGAGGGATGGACACCCCCACACTCACCCCAAGGCTTGGACCCAAGCCTGGTGTCCCCTTCCCCAGCAGCTACAGGAGGCGGGGGGCGATGGGGGTGGTTCCTCCCCTACCCAAGATGAGAATGAGACGCTCAAGGCCAAGGTGGAGAAGCTGAAGGAGGAGCTGGCAGCCAGCAAGCGCAGTAAGGGCGTGGGATGGGGGTTAAAGGGGGGGGGTATAGGGTTTGGGGGTGACCCTAACGCCCCCCCCCCCCCTTTATCCCCCCTCCATAAGCCCTGGAGAAGGCAGAGAACGAGGTCCAAGCCATGAGGCGCCAGGCAGAGGGGCTGACCCGGGAATACGACCGCTTGCTGGACCAACACGCACGCCTGCAGGTATGGGGGTGGCCCTGACACCCCCTTACCCCCCCTGACACCCCCTTGGCCCCCCACATTAATCTCCTAAACCACCCCATTAGGCAGCCCATGATGGCCCTCGGGACAAAAAGGAGGAGTGAATGGAACAGGCACGCACCCCAAGACCTGGGGGCAGGACTCAAAGGTGTTTCCAGGGACACCCCCACCCCCCACCCTATATATGGGACCCTGCTGCTGTAGTGGGGGGGCAGGAAGGGGTTTGAGCCCCATTTCAATGGGTCTGAGCACCCCCCACCATATCCTTTCCACGGGGGTCCCCTGGGTGTGGGCAATGGGACCCCCTCACACAGCTTCTGCTTCAATAAACCCATGGGATCAGGTTGGGGTCGTGTCCGTCCCACAGCTCTTTGGGGGCCCAAAACAGAGCCCGCTGAGGCTTCACCCCCTTTATTGGCACCGTGCACAGGCAGTGGGTGTGGGGCACACTATGGGGCAGGATGCCCGTCCATCAGTCTGTCCTTCACCTGTGCCCCATGGTGCCGCGGGAGCCATGGGGCAGTCTGTCCATCTGCGAGGCTGTGGGGCTGTGATCCTGTGGGGCACAGCCCCCTGTGTGTGGGGCAGACCCATCTGTTCCTCCGTGGGGCACACCACAGGCTATGGGGCGCGATGGAGCGCCCGGGCCTGGCCCCGCAGTGCCTCAAACTCCTTCTGGACAAAGTCTGTCAGCGCTTTCCTTATCTCCACCTGTGGGGCAGAGGGAACAGGCCCCATAGAACTCATGGGGCTGGGCCCACAGAGCTGTGGGGATACCCCATAGCAGCCCCACATCTTCTATAGGGCATCCCCCCAGGTACTCACCGTTGAGGTGCCCTCAGCCCGGAGCCGCTCCAGGAGAGGCCGGACACTGAACGGTCGCCCCACAACCACTGTGATCCGCTATGGGGCAGAGTCAGTGTGTCAGTACCCCACGCCCTGCCCCACAGCTCAACCTGTGGCACCCCCCCCAACACTCTGCCCCATAGCATCACCCCCACCCCCCCCAGCTCACTCACCTGCCCCACACGGGGCACGTAGGGGCGGGTGTTGGGGAGGACGTCGTTCATGCCTGGCATGGGGTCAGCAGCTGCCTGCGTGGCCGAGCACCAGGACAGGCCCCACAGCGGGAGCCAGCCCCACATCGCCCTGCCCACAGCC
>NW_026636591.1:0-2372 GCF_028554395.1 Pezoporus wallicus | reverse complement strand
ATACTGTAGTATGCTGTAGTATACCATACATATGGTAGTATACTGTAATATACTGTGTATACTGTAGTGTATTGTAGTAAATCTGTGTGTGCTTTGCTATGGCAGCCACTTGGTATTGGATGAGGCAGATGAAACTCTGCATTGACAACGAGATGCAAGGACCAAGGTTGGTCAAATGCCTCCTACCACAGCCAAGGGCAACACTGGCCTGTCCTCCCTGTTTGCCACCAAGAAGAACCTCCCGATTCAAGCTTTAGGCCTAGATGTGAAGGATGGACCCTTCATCACAAGAGGGTCATGCAGGAGGGAAGAACATAATAAGACCCATTGGAGCATTGTCTTATTGTAGATAGACAAAACTCTGGGAAGAAATTCATATTCCCTGGTCAAAACAAGAATCAGATTGGGACATTTGGAAAAGGAAATTATCTGGCAAAGGAGGTTATCCGTATTTGTTGGCATTAATAGACACTTTTTAAGGCCAGAAGCATTCCCTTGCAGGGTAAAGAATGCAAAACAAGTGTTACTAAATAACAGAATCCCTCGTTTTGGGGTTCTGGCGACCGTTTTAATGGTTCATTTTAATGCAAAATTAGTGCCCCAAAATCAATGAGAAATTGGAAATTGATTGGCAGTTGCATTTTCCATGTAGGCCTCAGGATGGTGGTCAAGCAGAAGAATTGAATCATGTAATCAAGCAAGAAACTGTGAAGATTTGTCAAGAAACTAAATTATATTGGTATCAAACATTATGTGTTCTATATTATATATTATGTATCATATATGATATATATGATATATATTAATTATATATTAATTATATATTATATGTTTGCCTTAGTAAGGATTAGAACAAAACCTCAGTCAAAGGAAGGAGTTAGCCCAGTTGAGGTTCTGTATGGAAGACCAGACCAATCTCAGTTTGATGCAGGAAATCATGATGGAGAAGGTTATCTCCAACCATTTTTGACGGATTTGGAAAAACAGTTGGAAGGGATAAATAAAAAGATATTTGGAACAAGAGGTTTGACTCCCCCAGTCCACTCCTTTAGAGCAGGAGAATGTGTTGATATCAAGGATTTTACTCTTGAAGCAAGAGTGAACTGGAGCGTTCCAAATGATGCTAACACCTTTCTCTGCAATCAGGATAAGGAACAACCCACCTAGATACACCGTTCAAGAATCAAGAAAGCACCAGCACCAGGGGGAATGTGGCAGGATGGGTTTTAGGAACCCTCGCACATGAGATTTCATCGCTCTTCAGCTGGATATATGTAATTCCAAGTGTAGAAACATCGAATTTATGCTTAATGCAAAATGTCATTTATGTACTGAGCAAAAGTGATTGCAGGGTTTGTACTCAGTTGCCAAAGTCAGGAGAAGGGCCAGGGATCCCTTTAATTGGTGTTCCCATTCCTTTTAAGACAAATTGGAATGTCGAGACCATACCAGTCTCCAAGGTTTAAAAGCCCAAACTTCAGATATTGCAAATAAACACCCTAACTGGGGTAATGTATCTGTAGGAAGTTACCCACATTGTAGTTGGACAACTTCAGAATAACTGATAATAGGAAAATATTACTAATAATAGAAAAATAGGAAAAACTAAAAATAGAAAAATACTACTAATAACAGAAAAATAGAAAAAATTAGTAATAAGAAAATGCTACCAGTAATAGAAAAATAGAAAAAACTAATAATGGGAAAATCCTACTAATGGTAGAAAAATAGAAAAAACTAATAACGAGAAAATAATACTAATGACAGAAAAATAGAAAAAACAAATAATAGGAAAATGCTACTAATAATAGAAAAATAGAAAAAAAAAACCCTAATACTAGAAAAACACTACTAATAATAGAAAAATAGGAAAAACTAATAATAGAAAAATGCTACTAATAATGGAAAAATAGAAAAAACTAATAATAATAGAAAAACACCAACTGGCTATTGGAACATTCCTAAAGGAACAGGATGGTGTTGGTTATATGGAGAAAATGCATATGAGGCTTTACCTCCCAATGGGAAAGGGGAGTTGCTACTGATCTAAAAGGGATTTGGAAGTGAGTTCAAGTGTTCCATGAGGTTCCTCATGGGGATTTGAAGGAATCTGGGAAAACTGAACATTGTGGCTGCCCAGTCCCTCCTGAGTAAGGCAACTGTTCATAAGTGTGTTACTGATCACAGTTGTAATTTTCATCATGTGTTCAATGCTGATGTTGGTATTGGAAACGATCAAAGGTGAATGCTGAAGAATGGAAGAGGAGTAGGATCAAAGATCAAGTAGAAATGGGAAAATACTTTAGAAAGCCTTGGAGTGGTAATAGAATGATACTGAATTGGTGGAAAAGATTTGGCAAAGGGAAGATGAA
>NW_026636590.1:0-2426 GCF_028554395.1 Pezoporus wallicus | reverse complement strand
ATCCCAATGCACCCCAATAACCCCCAGTGCCTCCCAATCCATCCCAGTACCGTCCCATCCCCCCACCATGGAAAGACCCCAATAGACCCTTATAGACCCCTATGCCCCCCCGACCCCAGGACATGACCCCCCCCCCCTCCCCTTCTACACGTGACCCCCTTTACCCCCTCGAGGGGGGCTCTTAAAGCTCCCTATAGGGTCTTTAAGGCCTCCCCCCCCCCCCAAATCTATAGGGTCTTAGAGCACCCCCCAAGGGGTCCACAGGCCCCTGTGCTTGCTATAGACACCCCCAAAGGGCTACCCCCCCCAAGGGGGCTCTCCCCCCACACTTTTAACCCCCTACAGGGCCTATAGGGCCCGCGGCTCCGCTCCGAGGCCTTCCCCCGCCTCAGAGGCCCACAGGGCCCCGCGCGGCCTCCACCTCCCGCCTCAGGCCTTAGGCCGCAGGCCTCGTTCCGTCCCGTGTGTCCCCCCCCCCCCCCCCGCCCCACGCTGCTCCACCGCCGCCTCCCCGTTACCGCCTCCCGTTCCCGGCCCGGGCCTCGCCTCCGCCACGGCTCGGGCCCGGCTCCGGCCGCCCGGGAAAGTTGGATTCAAACGCGGAAACGGAGGGGAGGGGGGAAAACGGAGGGGGAAAAGGCGGAGCCGCCGGCGCCGCCATCTTGACCGCTCCGCGCCGCCATCTTGGGAAGGGCGCCGCCATCTTGGGGAGGGCGCGTGGCTTCCCTTCCCGCCGTGCGTGGTGCATTGTGGGAGCCGCCATCTTGGGAGTGGCGCCCCCCCTCTCCCCCCGCCATTGACCACGCTTCATTCGCTCGCTTTTTTGGGGCGTTTTGACGCTTTATAACCATTTCCCCCCAAAATAGTACACTTGAAACACACCCCTCAGGACCAAGAAACCCAGGAATTCACCCCAAAACGGCGCTGGCTGCTGAAAGGGTGATGGAAATGGGGGAAAACGCAGTGAAATAGGCCCAAAATTGGGGAGGGGAAAGGGGATAAAGAGGGGGGAGGGGCGGCGGGACCAGTGGGGGGGGGGGGGGCACCAGTAAAACCAGTCTGCCCAGTTCCCCATTGCCACGGGAAGTCCCAGGCCTTTGGTGGGGTTTTGGGTGAAAAAACGGTGGTTTTGGGATGAAAACCGGTGGTTTTGTGGTGAAAAATGATGGGTTTGAGGCTCTGGGTATTTTTGGGGTGAAAAGCAGGGATTTTGGGGTGAAATGAGGCTGGTTTGGGGTTCAAAACTGGGTCTGTGTCGTTGGGGGGGGGACAAAGGGGCTTAGGCCGCAAAATGGGGTTTTGGGGTGAAATGAGGCAAATTTGGGGCTTAAAGTGAGGTCATGCCAAGGGGAGGCCAAAAAGGGGGGGTTTGAGGTGAAAAGAGGAGATTTTGGGTCTGCAAAGTGGGGAAAGGCGTAAAATGAGGGCCAGGCCCCAAATGAGGGGAGGTTTGGGGTGAAAAAAGGGGGTTTTGGGTCTGGAAAGTGGGGGTTGGGGGTGGGGAGGGGAAAAGGGGGGAATGGCTGCAAAAAAAGGGGGGGGTTGGGGTAAAATGAGGCGATTTTGGGGCTGAACATTGGGGGTTACAGATGGGGGGGGTCTAATCCCCCCAAAAAGTGGATTTTGGGGCAAAAAGAGGTGATTTGGGGGCTGAAAATTGGGGGTTAACCAATGGGGGTCAAAACAAGGGGGTTTTGGGGAGAAATGAGGGGATTTTGGGGTAAAATGAGAAAGTTTTGAGGTAAAATGGGGCAGTTTGGGGTAAAATGGGGATTTGGGGGTAAAATGAGGGGATTTTGGGGTGAAATGAGAGGATTTTGGGGTGAAATGAGGGGGGTTTGCAGGTAAAATGAGGTTTTGGGGTAAAATGAGGGGTTTGGGGGTGAAATGAGGCGATTTATGGGGTGAAATGAGGGGATTTTGGGGTGAAATGAGGGGATTTGGGGTAACATGAGGGTTTTTGAGGTAAAATGATGGGGTTTGGGGTGAAATGAGGGGGGTTTGGGGTAAAATGAGGTTTTTGGGTAAAATGAGGGGTTTGGGGTTGAAATGAGGCGATTTATGGGGTGAAATGAGCAGATTTTGGGGTGAAATGAGGGGATTTGGGGTAACATGAGGGGTTTTGAGGTAAAATGATGGGGTTTGGGGTGAAATGAGATTTGGGGTAAAATGAAGGGATTTGGGGGTGAAATGAGAGGATTTTGGGGTGAAATGAGGGGATTTTGGTGTAAAATGAGAAGGTTTTCAGGTAAAATGGGGGGTGGGGTAAAATGAAGGGGTTTGGTGTGAAATGAGGGGGGGTGGGGTAAAATGAGCGGATTTGGGGACAAAATGAGGGGATTTTGGTGTAAAATGAGGAGGTTTTGGGGTGGAACGAGGGGATTTTGGGGTAAAAAGAGGAGGTTTTGGGGCTCCAAGGGGGGCTC
>NW_026636589.1:0-2425 GCF_028554395.1 Pezoporus wallicus | reverse complement strand
TATAGGGGCTCTATGGGGCTCTCTGGGGCTCTATGGGGCTCTATGGGGCTCTATGGGGCTCTTTGGGGCTCAATTGGGGTTCTATGGGGCTCTATGGGGCTCTATGGGGCTCTATGGGGGCTCTATGGGGCTCTATGGGGATCTATGGGGATCTATGGGGCTCTATGGGGCTCTATGGGGCTCTATGGGGCTCTATCGGGGCTCTATAGGGGCTCTATGGGGCTCTATGGGGCTCTATGGGGCTCTACAAGGGCTCTATGGGGCTCTATGGGGCTCTATAGGGGCTCTATAGGGGCTCTATGGGGCTCTATAGGGGCTCTATGGGGCTCTATGGGGCTCTATGGGGGCTCTATGGGGCTCTATGGGGCTCTATAGGGGCTCTATGGGGCTCTATGGGGCTCTATGGGGGCTCTATGGGGCTCTATGGGGCTCTATAGGGGCTCTATGGGGGCTCTATGGGGCTCTATGGGGCTCTATAGGGGCTCTATGGGGCTCTATGGGGCTCTATGGGGGCTCTATGGGGCTCTATGGGGGCTCTATGGGGCTCTATGGGGCTCAATGGGGGCTCTATGGGGCTCTATGGGGCTCTACGGGGCTCTATGGGGCTCTATGGGGGCTCTATGGGGCTCTATGGGGCTCTATGGGGCTCTACAGGGGCTCTATGGGGCTCTATGGGGCTCTATGGGGCTCTATAGGTCTCTCCCCCCCCCCCCCAGTGCCTCCGGGGCCGCCGGCGCTGGAGCTGCCGCCGGGGGCGGAGCTGCCCTGGGTGGGCGGGGCCGAGGTGCACGTGCGCTGCCACGCCCACGACGCACGCCCCGCCCCGCGCCTCGTTCTCACGCTCGGTGACGTCAACGCGGGGGGGAGGTTGGGGTCATTTGGGGTCATTTGGGGGGGAGGGGAGTGAATTTTGGTCTGGTTTGGGTCATTTTGGGTGATTTGGGGGTGTTTGGGGGGATTTGGGGGTGTTTTGGGTGATTTTGGTTTTTTGGGGTGATTTTGGGGCGTTTTGGGTGATTTTGGGGTGTTTCAGGGTTATTTTGGGGTGTTTTTGGAGATTTTGGGGTGTTTTGGGGGATTTTGGGGTGTTTGGGGAGATTTGGTCTGTTTTGGGTTTTTTTGGGGTTGATTTGGGTTGATTTTAGGGTGGTTTTGGCTGATTTTGGGATGTTTTGGGTGATTTTGGGGTGTTTTGGGAGATTTTGGGGTGTTTTGGGGTATTTTGGGGTGTTTGGGGAGATTTGGTCTGTTTGGGGTTTTTTTGGGGGTTGATTTGGGGTGATTTTAGGGTGGTTTTGGCTGATTTTGGGGTGTTTTGGGTGATTTTGGGGTGGTTTCAAGGTGTTTTGGGGTGATTTTTTGTGTTCTGGGGTGATTTTGGGGTGTTTTGGCTGATTTTGGGGTGTTTTGGCTAATTTTGGGGTGGTTTCGAGGTGTTTTGGGGTGATTTTTTGTGTTCTGGGGTGATTTTAGGGTGGTTTTGGCTGATTTTGGGGTGTTTTGGGTGATTTTGGGGTGGTTTCGAGGTGTTTTGGGGTGATTTTTTGTGTTCTGGGGTGATTTTTGGGGTGTTTCGGGTGTTTTTTGGTGGTTTGGGGTGATTTGGCTGATTTTGGGGTGTTTGGGCTGATTTTGGGGTGTTTTGGGTGATTTTGGGGTGGTTTCGAGGTGTTTTGGGGTGATTTTTTGTGTTCTGGGGTGATTTTTGGGGTGTTTCGGGTGTTTTTTGGTGGTTTGGGGTGATTTGGGCTGCTTTTGGGCTGACTTAGGGTGATTTTGGCACAGGGGGGCAGCCGCTGCCCGACGCCTCCCCCCGCATCTTCGAGGGCTCCCACCCGAAACTGAGCAGCGCCGAGGTCACCGTCAGGTGAGCGCCCCCTAGACCTGTATGGACCAGTATAAACCAGTATAGACCAGTATAGACCAGTATAGACCAGTATAAACCAGTATGGACCAGTATAGACCAGTATAGACCAGTATAAACCAGTATGGACCAGTATAGACCAGTATAGACCAGTATAGACCAGTATAAACCAGTATGGACCAGTATAGACCAGTATAGACCAGTATAAACCAGTATAGACCAGTATAGACCAGTATAGACCAGTATAAACCAGTATGGACCAGTATAGACCAGTATAGACCAGTATAAACCAGTATAGACCAGTATAGACCAGTATAGACCAGTATAGACCAGTATAAACCAGTATAAACCAGTCCAAACCAGTTTAAACCAGTATAAACCAGTTTAAACCAGTATAAACCAGTATAAACCAGTATAACCCAGTATAGACCAGTATGAACCAGTATAGACCAGTATAAACCAGTATAGACCAGTATGAACCAGTATGGACCAGAATGGAACATTATGGACCAGTATAGACCAGTATAGAACAGTATGAACCAGTACGGACCAGTATGAACC
>NW_026636588.1:0-2425 GCF_028554395.1 Pezoporus wallicus | reverse complement strand
AGCCCCAAGAGACCCCCATATCCCCCCACTATGGGGGTCTGAGAGGGGCCCCCCTCAATGAGCCCCAAGATACCCCCATATCCCCCCCCCCCCACTATGGGGGTCTGAGAGGGGCCCCCCCTCAATGAGCCCCAAGAGACCCCCATATCCCCCCCCCCCCCCCCCCCCCCCCCCCCCCCCCCCCCCCCCCCCCCCCCCCCACTATGGGGGTCTGAGAGGGCCCCCCCCCCCAATGAGCCCCAAGAGACCCCCATATCCCCCCCCCCTGAGAGGGGCCCCCCTCAATGAGCCCCAAGAGACCCCCATATCCCCCCCCCCCCCCCATTTCTCACCTCTCTGGGGGTGCCGGTGCTGGGGAGTCACGGGGGGTCCCCATCGCCGCCCCCCCCTTGTGTCCCCCCAGGCTCCATTTCCTGCAGGGGCCATCATAGGCAAAGGGAGGGGGGGGCCCCGCGCTGGGGGGGGGTCCTGCAGGGGGGGAACCCCCCCAACTCTGCTCAGGGCCTGTGGGACACATTGAGGGGGGGGGCACCATGCAAACCCCCCCCCCCCCCCAAGCACCTACCGGTATGGGGCTGGGTGGGGGTTGGAGGCTCGGGGGGGTTTGAAGCCCCCGGGGGGGCCGCGCTGACCATGGGGGGGGGGCCCCCCCCCATTGAGCCCCCCCCGTGTTGGGGGTCCTCCAGGTTGCCCCCACTGTTGCAGCCGGCGCCGCAGCCCTTCTGCAGCCTGGGGGGGGGGAAAGGGGGGGGCAAGAGAGGAATGGGGGGCAATGAGGGGCATGGGGGGGTGCAGGATGGGGGCCTTGGGGTCCCCAGGAGAACAACCCCCCCCCCCCCCCAGCATAGAGAGTCCCCAACATCGTCCCATTGGGTCACACACACGCTATGGGGTGACTCTGCCCCATAGGGTTACACGCACACACTATGGGGTGGCTCTGCCCCATAGGGTCACACACACACACACACACACACACACGCTATGGGATGACTCTGCCCCATAGGGTCACACACACACACACTATGGGATGACTCTGCCCCATAGGGTCACACACACACACACACGCTATGGGATGACTCTGCCCCATAGGATCACACACACACACACACACACACACACACACACACACACACACACACACACACACACACACACACACACACACACACACTATGGGATGACTCTGCCCCACACACACACACACATGACTCTGCCCCATAGGGTCACACACACACGCTATGGGATGACTCTGCCCCATAGGGTCACACACACACACACTCTGCCCCATGGGGTCACACACACGCTATGGGATGACTCTGCCCCATAGGGTCACACACACACACACACACTCACACATACTATAGGGTCACACACACACACACACACACTCACACAGACAAACACACAGACACATACACACACACACACACACACACACACACACACACACACACACACACACACTATGGGATGACTCTGCCCCATAGGGCCACACACACACACACGCTATGGGATGACCCAGGCGCGCGCACACACACACACACGGCAGCGGGCGACACACACACACACGCTGGCCGTGGGTCACACACACACACACACGCTATGGGATGACTCTGCCCCATAGTTCCCCACACACACGCGCTAAGGGCTCGCAGCTGGGGGTGGGCGCCCGCGAAGGACGTGGTCAGGGGGGAGACGTAGATGGGGCAGCCCAGGGGTTGGTCGCACGCGGAGTTGATGATGTTCCGCAGCGACTGCCGCGCGTTCTGGATGGAGCCGCGCTCCGGGTTCCGGTTCCGCAGGAACACCAACTCCTGCTGCTGCCCGGCCCACAGACCCCGCACGCACTCCCGGTTCACCTGCACCGAGGGGGCAATGGGGCAATGGGAACAATGGGGCAATGGGGGAGAATGGGGGCAATGGGAGCCATTGGGAACAATGGGGCAATGGGAGCCATTGGGAACAATGGGGCAATGGGAGCCATTGGGGGCAATGGGGGCTGCAGGAACACCAACTCCTGCTGCTGCCCGGCCCACAGACCCCGCACGCACTCCCGGTTCACCTGCGACGAGGGGGCAATGGGGGGCAATGGGAACAATGGGGCAAAGGGAGCCATTGGGGGCAATGGGAACAATGGGGCAATGGGAGCCATTGGGGGCAATGGGAACAATGGGGCAATGGGAGCCATTGGGGGCAATGGGGGGACTGCAGGAACACCAACTCCTGCTGCTGCCCGGCCCACAGACCCCGCACGCACTCCCGGTTCACCTGCGACGAGGGGGCAATGGGGCAATGGGAACAATGGGGCAAAGGGGGACATTGGGGGCAATGGGAACAATGGGGCAATGGGAGCCATTGGGGGCAATGGGGCAATGGGAGCCATTGGGAGCAATGGGAACAATGGGGCAATGGGAGCCATTGGGGG
>NW_026636586.1:0-2441 GCF_028554395.1 Pezoporus wallicus | reverse complement strand
ATGGGACCATGGTTGCATCGCCATTGTCATCGCTATCATGGGACCATGGTTGCATTGCCATTGGCATCGCCATCAAGGGACCATGGTTGCATCACCATCGGCATCGCCATCAAGGGACCATGGCGGCATCACCATTGGCATCGCCATCAAGGGACAATGGTTGCATCGCCATTGTCATCGCTATCATGGGACCATGGTTGCATCAACATTGGCATTACCATCATGGGACCATGGCGGCATTGCCATTGGCATCGCCATCATGGGACCATGGTTGCATCGCCATCGGCATCGCCATCAAGGGACCATCACTGGTGACATCACCACTGGCATCATCATGGTGTTCCACAAGGTCACCATGGGCATCACCATCAAGGAACCATGGTGGGATCATGGCATCACTGGTGGCATCATCACTGACATCACCATTGGCATCACCATCATGGGACCATGGTGGCATCACCGTTGGCACCACCGTTGGCATCACCATCATGGAACCATGGTGGGATCATGGCGTCACTGGTGGCATCATCACTGACATCACCATTGGCATCACCGTGGTGTTCCACAGGGTCACCATTAGCATCACCATCATGGGACCATGCTGGCATCACTGTTGGCATCACCATCATGGAACCATGGTGGCATCACCATTGGCATCACCGTTGGCATCACCATCATGGGACCATGGTGGCATCACTGTTGGCATCACCATCATGGAACCATGGTGGCATCACCGTTGGCATCACCATTGGCATCACCATCATGGAACCATGGCGGGATCATGGCGTCACTGGTGGCATCATCACTGACATCACTGTTGGCATCACCATTGGCATCACCATCATGGGACCATGGTGGCATCACTGTTGGCATCACCACTGGCATCACCATCATGGGACCATGGTGGCATCACCGTTGGCATCACCACTGGCATCACCATCATGGGACCATGGTGGCATCACCATTGGCATCACCATTGGCATCACCATCATGGGACCATGGTGGCATCACCGTTGGCATCACCGTTGGCATCACCATCATGGGACCATGGTGGCATCACCGTTGGCATCACCGTTGGCATCACCATCATGGGACCATGGTGGCATCACCGTTGGCATCACCGTTGGCATCACCATCATGGGACCATGGTGGCATCACCGTTGGCATCACCGTTGGCATCACCATCATGGGACCATGGTGGCATCACCGTTGGCATCACCGTTGGCATCACCGTGGTGTTCCACAGGGTCACCATTGGTGTCACCATCGTGGAACCACGGTGAGGTCATGGCCTCACCGGTGGCATCAGAACCACAGCGGTGGGATGGCGGCATCGCCGTTGGCATCACCAACACGGGACCATGGTGGGATCGTGACGTCACTGGTGACATCACCATTGGTGCTCCCAAGGGTCACCAGTGCCATCACCAACACGGGACCATGGTGGGATCGTGACGTCACTGGTGACATCACCATTGGTGCTCCCAAGGGTCACCAGTGCCATCACCAACACGGGACCATGGTGGGATCGTGACGTCACTGGTGACATCACCATTGGTGCTCCCAAGGGTCACCAGTGCCACCACCATCCCGGGACCATGGTGGGATCGTGACGTCACTGGTGACATCACCATTGGTGCTCCCAAGGGTCACCAGTGCCATCACCAACACGGGACCATGGTGGCACCGCGGTGTCACCAGGGGGTGGGGGGGGTTTAGGTGGCGTTTAGGGGGGCGTTAGGGGGGTGTCCCCGGGGTCCCCTCATGCCCTTCGTTAGTGCCCTGGTTAGGGGGGGCTCTAATTAGGGGACTGCAGGGGTGCTGGGGGGGCTATGGGGTGTCTATAGGTGCTATAGGGGTCCTCTGGGGTTCCTGGGGGTGCCCTGGGGACGTCATGGGGGTGCAGTAGGGTGCCCCTGGCACTGTGGGGTGCTCTGGGGGGGCCTTGTTGGTGCTGTAAGAACACGGCAGGGTGCAGTGGGGTGCCCACCACCATAGGGGTGCTGTAGGGTGCCTGTATGTGCCATAGGGGTGCCCTAGGGGTGCTATAGGGTGCCTGTAAGTGCCATAGGGTGACCTAGGGGTGCCCTAGGGTGCCTGTATGTGCCATAGGGGTGCCCTAGGGGTGCTATAGGGTGCCTGTAAGTGCCCTAGGGTGCCTGTATGTGCTATAAGGTGATATGGGGTGCCCTAGGGCGCCTGTATGTGCCATAGGGTGACCTAGGGGTGCCCTAGGGTGCCTGTATGTGCCATAGGGTGCTCTAGGGGTGCCATAGGGTGCCTGTATGTGCCATAGGCTGCTATAGGGTGCCCTAGGAGTGCCATAGGGTGCCTGTATGTGCTATAAAGTGTCCTAGGGGTGCCAGGGTGCCCTAGTGCCATATAGGGTGCCCTAGGTGTCTGTATGTGCCCTAGGGTGCCCTAGGGGTGCCATAGGGTGC
>NW_026636585.1:0-239 GCF_028554395.1 Pezoporus wallicus | reverse complement strand
GTGCCTCCATCGTTGCTTTCACTGCTCACTTTCATACAGGAAAAGCATTTGAATGGAATCAGTCCAGAGCCACCTCTCTGCTGGCAGCAACACAGTCAGCACAGAATGAACAGTGGCATCTGCTCCCACAGCAGAAGGACCAGCAGGGAAATCTAGTACTCTGCCTCTCCAGCACAAAGTCAGCTTTGCAACGGTGTCACCATCATTGCAGTCTCTCCTTGGTTTCATACCTTAAAGTC
>NW_026636584.1:0-24403 GCF_028554395.1 Pezoporus wallicus | reverse complement strand
TTGGCAGACGTTGGGTCTGGAGCTCACATTAAGGACTTAGATCCCCTTTGTGCTAATGTATGACAGTAAACAGAGTCTGCCCCCAGACTTGCAGGTATACATGTCTATTGAGGCAAATGGATGGAAAGTAATTGTTGAAGTGGCTCAGAAAAGCAGAAGTCCAGCAGCTTATTTAGGGTCTGCCTGCCCTGCAGTATCCTGGGCCCAGCACAGCTCCCAACCCTGCTCCAAGGCAGCCTTAGACAGACTTTCAACACACCTTCTAACTCCTCTCCTTCTCTTTCTCTTCCAGGGCTCAGCTCCCATCCTGGTAGTCATGGTGATCTTACTAAATATTGGAGTCGCCATTTTGTTTATTAACTTTTTCATCTAATTCAAGACTGCCTTGTTTGCAAAAATAAGTTACATGTATGAATGGGGGGAAAAAAAACAAACAACAAGAAAGGGGAAAAACATAAGTCGAACTGTCCTACAACAATTTCCAAGTCTTTTCACAGAAGAACAACAAACGATCGAGTCTCACTCACAGTTTGCCTTTTCTCCTGGGTAATGTTTTTTGGATTTTAGCCAAAATTCTTTGCTTGTATAACACTATGCTGTGTGGCATGGCAAAATGCTATCAACACTCTGCTCCCCCAACATGGGAAAGGATGATAAGGAATCTCAACAAAATAAAACCTCATTTCCCTTCCCCTCACCCTGTAAAAATATATTCAGAACAACAGCAATGAAACCCGAAGTGGAGACTAGATGAGGGGACCATGGGGAGATTTTGTTTGATGTATGGGTCCTGGGATACTTCAAGCTGAGCTTCCCAGGGAAACCCACAGCATCTTTAATAATAAATGGGAGAGAAAAGCAAAATCAGGCTTTTCTTCCTTCTCCCATTGCAAATGGAGAAGCATTGCTGTAAGGAGGAAAAGCACAGGGAAGGCATGAACCCTGCCTGGATGCAAAAGATGGGTGAAGGGCAACAGGCCCTATTTTGTTACTTGTTTTTTTATTTTTAAAACAAAGCAGCAATTGGTGTTTTGTTAAATTTCTTGGGGTGAAGGGGGGTGTGGGGGTGGGGAATAGGGAACACAAGGTTTAAGCAGCAGCCCCGCTACCCTCCTGCCTTCACTCCTCCTCCCCAGGCTGCTCCCCGCCGTGGCAGGGCTGGAAAACCACCCACTGCTACTTTCAATTCACAGCAAATTTCTCATAGATAAAAATATCTACCTGGATTCCCTCACAGAAAAAGTGGAGGCGCCTTCAGCAACACAAATTGAGTAGCTGCTGGTCATTGTGCCGTGCTCACCGCCGTGTGAGGAGCAGCATTAACTTGAGCATCCCATCCCAAACACATGCGTGAACAGAGATGCCGGAGAGCAGACTGGTGGGGAGGGACTGGGGAGAGAGGGCTCCATTCTGATCCACTTTGGATAACAATAAAACACAATAAAGCAAAATAATAAGGTAAAATTGTTCTTCAAAGGCATATGGAGAGGAGCACTGGAGCATGTCCCAAAGAAGGCGAGGGTTGTTGGGTTTGTCTCTTACATCTTGCTGTGGACTGTTTCAGACATCATGCTTGGGCTCTGAGCATGTAGCATTTTGCACTTTGTAATGGAGGATGTATATTCCAGCTTCCAAAGTGTCCCTGTAAAAAACAAAACAAACAAACAAAAAACACCAAACAAAAAAAAAAGGAAAGAAAACCAGGAAAAAAAAACAGGAAACATCAGAGAGAGAGAAAACATAAAAAAAATATATAAAAAAGATTAAAAAACAAAACAAAACAAAAACCTAAATATCATTGGCAATGGCCGCCTCTAAGGATGTATTCTTTTTTTCTTTTTCTATGTCACTTAATTTGTTTGTTTATGCCATCTTTGTAATATGCCTGCCTTGATTTTCTCCCCTCCCCTGTCCCCAATGATAATATGAATACTCATCCCTGTTCTGAGCTGTCACGGTCCCCATCACACAAGTGCATTCTTAGCTCAATCGCTTGGAAGTGGCCTACAGCCCCTCGCTTATCAAAAATGACTGTACTGGTTCCTCGTCTTTTCCTACCATGGAGATTGTCTTTGCCAGTGATCCACCACCACCAGGTACAGTTCAAATGGCTTCATTTGGGATTTGATACATCCAGGGACCAAATTCCACCCTCAGTTCAACCAATTGCACTGTTCATCAGGAGAAGGGGTGTGAGCATGGCAGCAACCCGAGGGTGGGATGAATCCCTTCCACAGGTATATTTGGGGGGAGGAAGGAGGGAACAAATCCTCCTCGACATTACACATACAGAATTGTTTGGTACAGCCCTGACTTGCGGACTCAGCTTTGCTTCGCTTCTGTTTTAGCTGTTTCTCTGCTACCTTTTCAGCAGATTTCTTATTACACTGCACTGGATTGCTATATTTTTAACCAGAAATAAACTAAGGATTAGAGCATGTTCTAGTTAAATTCAGTTCTTTTCCTTACATGGTCTTATTCCCTCCTGTCGCAGTTTCTCTTCCTCTTTTTCTTCCTTTCCCTTTTCAGGCAGAAGGGCTACAGGTAGACAGGGTAAATGAGAAATGAAGGCAATGAGACCCCGTGCAACTTTTATTTCATTTTCCACAGTAACTGTCCATCATCTTCATACATTTTATGTTTTGTTTAGTTTGTTTTGTTGTTTTTTTTTTTTCTCCTTTTAGGTCCTTAGTCATCTTTTTTACTCCTGAATGGTTGCTGCATACTTGAACCAAATAACAATGTTGTTTGCAGCCCTAGGAACTCATCTGTGTGTTTTGTAACTCTTTGTAAAGACTGTCAAGGACTTTGTTTTTGTACATTCAGGTGCATGACAAAAAGGTCCCACCAGGAGCAGGTTAAACAGTTACATACAAACACAGTACAGTATCTATATATATATAACACATCAAAAAATTGCTTCTTGGTATCAATCAAATAAAAATTCTAGTGATTTCAGGACTAGCTTTTTCACACTGCTGACTGATTCCTGTTCTTGCTCATGTACCAGCAGTTCTGTACAAACACAAATGCAACTCTGATTTTTCATCACTTTGTTCCGCAGAATAAAACTCAATGGAGCTGAGGTTTGTTCAACATGAGACATAGACAAAAACTATGTCGTGGTTTCAGCGCAACTGGTAACTCAGAATCACAGAGCAGCTCGCTTACTCACCCCCTTATTCCCTGCCACTCCCGAAGGTGAATCAAAAGAATGCAAATCCCATGGGCTGAGATAAGAACAGTCCAGTAACTAAGGTATAAAATAAGACTACTATTACTACCACTAAGAACAATAATGATAAGGGATATAACAAGGGGAGAGAACATGAAACTAAAAGGAGAAAGTAAAAAAAGAAAACAATAAGCACAAGTGATACACAATACAATTGCTCACCACCCACAGGAACTTTATCCCCCTCTACAGCAAGTAAATGTTCTGATTGGGCTGGGCCAGCCCTGTTGGCAGATCCCCTCGCGTTGATCAACCAGGTGGCATTCGCTAAATGTGTATCCCAATGTTTGAAAGTCCTACCACCCATGGCTCTCAGTGTAGGTTTTAACAGCCCATTGTACTGTTCGATTTTCCCAGAGGCTGGTGCATGATAGGAGATGTGATATACCCACTTGATGCCATGTTCTCTGGTCCAAATGTCTATAAGGTTGTTCCAGAAATGAGTCCCATTGTCTGACTCAGTTCTCTCTGGGGTGCTGTGTCGCCACAAGACTTGCTTCTCAAGGCCCAGGATAGTGTTCCGGGCAGTGGCGTGGGGCACAGCGTATGTTTCAGGCCATCCGGTGGTTGCTTCCACCATGGTAAGCACATGGTGCTTGCCTTGGCGGGCTGGTGGGAGTGTGATATAATCAGTCTGCCAGGCCTCCCCATATTTGTACTTCAACCATCGTCCTCCATACCAGAGAGGCTTTAACTGCTTGGCTTGCTTAATTGCAGCACGTTTCAGATTCATGAATAACCTGGACAATAGTGTCCATTGTTACGTCCACCCCTCAATCACAAGCCCATCTATGTGTTGCATCTCTGCCTTGATGGCCTGAGATGTCATGGGCCCACAGGGCTAAAAATAATTCACCCTTATGTTGCCAATCCAAATCCATCTGAGCCACTTCAGTCTTAGCCGCTTGATCCACCTGTTGGTCGCTCTGGTGTTCCTCAGGGGCCCGACTCTTGAGTACATGAGCATCTATGTGGCGTACCTTCACCACCAGGTTCTGCACCCGGGCAGCAATATCTTTCCACAGTGCAGCAGCCCAGATGGGTTTACCTCTGCGTTGCCAGTTGCTCTGCTTCCATTGCTGCAACCACCCCCACAGGGCATTTGCCACCATCCATGAGTCAATAAAGAGATAAAGTACTGGCCACTTCTCTCGTTCAGCAACGTCCAAGGCCAGCTGGATGGCTTCCACCTCTGCAGACCCTCTCCTTCAGCAGTTTCTGCAACTTGTCGTCGGGGACTCCATACATCTGCTTTCCATCTCCGATGCTTTCCCACAATACGGCAGGACCCATCAGTAAACAAGGCATACTGCTTTTCACTTTCTGACAGTTCATTATATGGTGGGACCTCTTCAGCACACATCACCTCCTCTTCTGGTGACATTCCAAACCCTTTGCCCTCTGGCCAGTCCATAACGACTTCTAGAATTCCTGGACGACTGGGATTTCCTATTCGAGCTTGTTGTGTAATTAGTGCAGCCCACTTACTCCATGTAGCATTGATTGCATGATGTGTGGAGGAGACCTGCCTTTGAACATCCAGCCCAGCACGGGCAGCCGGGGTGCCAGGAGGAGCTGTGCTTCAGTGCCAATCACGTCTGAAGCAGCTCGAACCCCTTCATAGGCTGCCAGTATCTCTTTCAGTTGGGGTATAGCTGGCCTCGGATCCCCTGTATCCGTGACTAAAATAGCCGAGGGGTTGACTTCGAGTCTCTCCTGGAGCATTCTGCTAGAGGCTCCAGGTAGGACCATTCTCCCTGGCTGCGGTGCAGAGCACATTTTTCACATCTGGCCCGGTCCGGACTGGTCCAAGGGTTACTGCATGAACTATCTCTCGCTTAATTTGTTCAAAGGCTTGTTGTTGCTCAGGACCTCATTTGAAATCACTCTTCTTCCAGGTCATGTGATAGAGAGGGCTTACAATCAGACTGCAATTTGGGATGTGCATTCTCCAGAACCCCACAACACCCAAGAAAACTTGTTATTATTAGTTGGTGGAGACATTGCTGTTATTTTGTTGATCATATCTGTTGGCATCCTGCCATTTTATCCCCAGAAATTGAAACTCCTGTGCAGGTCCCTTGACCTTACTCTGTTTTATGGCAAAACCGGCCTTCAGAAGGATTTGGATTATTTTCCTCCCTTTCTCAAAAACTTCTTCCACCGTATCACCCCGCACAATGATGTCATCAATGTATTGCAGGTGTTCTGGAGCTTGCCCCTGTTCCAGTGCAGTCTGGGTCAGTCCATGGCAGATGGTAGGGCTGTGTTTCCACCCCTGGGCCAATCGGTTCCAAGTGTACTGGACACCCCTCCAAGTAAAAGCAAACTGTGGCCTGCACTCTGCTGCCAAAGGAATGGAGAAAAATGCATTGGCAATATCAGTCGTGGCATCCCACTTGGCTGCCTTTGCCTCCAGTTCATACTGAAGTTCTAGCATGTCCGGTACGGCAGCACTCAAGGGTGGTGTTACTTCATTCAGGCCAAGATAGTCTACTGTTAGTCTCCACTCTCTGCTGGACTTGTGCACTGGCCATATGGGGCTATTAAAGGGTGAGCGGGTCCTGCTGATCACTCCTTGGCTCTCCAGTCGACGGATCAGCTGATGGATGGGAATCAGGGAGTCTCGGTTGGTGTGACATTGCCACCAGTGCACTGTTGTGGTTGCAATTGGCACTTGCTGTTCTTCAACCTTCAGCAACCCCGCAACAGAAGGATCCTCTGAGAGACCAGGCAAGGTGGACAGCTGCTCAAGTTCCTCTGTCTCCAAAGCAGCAATGCCAAAAGCCCATTGATACCCTTTTGGGTCTTTGAAGTATCCTCTCCTGAAATAGTCTATGCCAAGAGACTTGGAGCTTCTGGACCACTCACAATGGGGGCTTTTGCCACTTCCTCCCAGTCAGGCTGATTTCAGCCTCCCATACAGTCAACTCTTGGGATCCTCCTGTCACTCCAGAAATACAAAAGGGTTCCACCCCTTGACAGCTTGATGACATCAGGGTATCCTGTGCAATGGTATCTACTAGAGCCTGATACTCCTGTGGGACTGATGTGCCAGGCCATCTGATCCATACAGTCCAGTAAACCCAATTGTCCCTCTCCTCCACCTGGCTGGAGGCAGGGGCCCTCTAATACAGATCATGAGATTCTCCCTTTACATCTTGTATAAAGGGATTGTAATTCCTTATCATAGGAAATGGAGTGAAATCAGCTCTTCCACTCCATCTGGGACGCTGCTCACCAAAGACTGGAGCAGCAACTTTCTCGGGAGGATCATCATTGACCGTTGTTTTCCTTTTCAGTTCACACACCCGTTCCGCCAGAGCTGAGGTAGGTTTTCCATCCCACTTTCGCATGTCTCCTCCGTGATGCCACAGGTAAAACAGTAGGGTGCCCGGTGGCGTGTACGTCCTATATCTTCCCTTGAGACGCAGGTCAGAACACGTGGGGAGCTGGATAGATCGTCTCTCAATTGCATGAACTCCCGGGGCAGTTTTTCCACAGCTGAAATGAAGGAAGGGGTGAGATTGTCTTCAAACTCCCAGAGCTGATGGCTCACTTCATCCACTGTTGGCGCTGCTGCCTTACTCCAGGTCACTGATGCCAGTAAGTGGGCATATGATGATAACCCAATCTGTGTAAACTTTCACCACATGGGTCATGTACATTCGACTTCATCTGGATCTAGGGGTGTATTCCTGGCATCCAGCCTATGATAGATAATCTCTAGAATGGCTGATTCCTTCAGGTACTGGAGGCCTTTCTCTGTCCCGGTCCACTTGTCTGGGTGACACATAACACAGTCCTTATAGGGATACCTTTCTTTCACAGCTGCCAAGAGCCGCCTCCAGAGGCTGAGGGCTCCTTTCTCTTTAGCAATCACTTTGTCAGTTCCCCCTTCCCTAGCAAGTGATCACAGCTGCTTGGCTTCCCTACCTTCTAGTTCGTGACTGTTGGCCCCATTGTCCCAGCATCAAAGCAACCAGGTGACAAAGTGCTCCCCTGAAAGACGGCTGAAATCTTTTTGCATATTCCGCAGCTCAGTCAAGGTCAGGGATGGAGAAGTTACCTCAACCTCTGATTCCTGTACTAATTCCTCTTGTTCATATGTCGCCCCATCTAGTTCATGTGTCGAGTCTTCATCTTCCTTCACTGATGGAGTTTTTTTTTCATGCCTTTTGTCTGCTTTTCTTCTTCCTCATAGGGGCAACTGATACTGGCATGGATTGATCCTTTGGTTCAGATGCAATGTCTGTCACTGGGGTTGGAGTGGCTGCAGTGTCTGTTGTCAGGGTTTGAATAGCTGCTGTGCTTATCGCAGGAGCTGAGGTAACTGCTGTGCTTGGGGTTTGAGCAGCTGTGTTGTCTGTTGCTTTGTCATGAGATCCGGAGACATCTTTTTCCTGCTCCTTACAGAACAGTGTGGAGACAGTGTTCTCACAGGAGAATGGATATTTGGTACATGAACTCTGAATAACCCCTAAATGTACAGCAAGGCCATGAGAGGCCTGAGGAAGCTTAAGCAAGCAAGATAAGAAGAAGCTGGAATTTACCGAGTTGTGAAACCATGGACTGTTGGCAAGCTTTCGAGGTCAAGTTCTCACAGCTGTGCTTGACCAATTATATGTTAGTTACGAGGGGTCTTAAGGACATATATCCAATCATAATGTGCCAAATCAGTGTGAGCAAAAGTAAGCAGCAGTATATAAAGAGTTGATGCTTTGCAATAAATGGCTGTAGTCTGATCACATTGATCTCTGAGTCCATTCCATGGCAAATGGCACCCAACCAGGGTCCCTCAATATTTTCACATTGAAACTGAAGAAATATTTTCACATTGAAACTGAAGAAATTGAAACGTGGGAAATCGGCTGGATACGATCCGGCAGGACCAGGATCGGGAGGTAGAAGCCTCGGAGGTAGGCGCCTCGAAACGGAGCCTTTTGAGCCTGGAAGACACGGAGCCTTGTGAGCCCGGAAGACAAGACACTGCACAGTGCAAATCAGGTAGCAGCCAACGCGGGTGGAAGAGGAAAAAAAAAAAAAGAAAGGGGTAATCAAATGAACAAAGAAGAAACGGCGATACTTAAACTCTTCCAACATATCCTCTCTGTGAGAGGGATAGAGTATAATGAAGCTATGCTAAAAAGATTGTTGTTCTGCAGTAAGGAGAAGGAGTTAATCCAGGTGGATGGCGAAGCCTTTGAGCTTGGGACTTGGGAAAAAATTGCTAAGGAAGAAGCCTCCATTTTATGGATGTTTTCAGTCCTTCTTAAAAAGAAGGGAGCAACCTTTAAAGAGACAGACTTAAAGTTAATGTTGAAATGGTCGAAGATGCATTATCCAGAGACTGATGAGTCTACCGTATTTGAGGTCTCTTTGTGGAATGGCGCAGGAGTTAAATTGTGGGACGCAGCCACAAAAGGCAATGACACTGAAAAATTTGCTAGTCATTTGGAGAACTATTTTAAAGGCGTTAAAGTCAAAAAATGAGATCATGCAGCCCAGTGCCCCCCGTCCCCGTCCCCCAAACCTCCGCCGGTTGCTGCCGCGGCTGTGAAGGCTGAGGACAGAGATGAAGACAATCTTTTTGACCCAGGCCCTATTGACCCTGAGAAGGAGCCTGTGCACGTTCATCAGACTGCTGTTGCTGATCCTGAGGTTCTGACGCCTGATAATTCTGATGCTGACCTGGATGGTCCTTTTGGCCCAGAGCCTATTGATCCGGAAAAGGAGCCTGATTTACATCCCCCATATCCTCATGATAAATGGGCAGCTGTAGAGGGAGAAGCAAGATGGGTGGGGGATGCAGATGTATTGTGTGCACTCCCGGTGGTGTATGTGCTGGATCCAGACCCGTGGTGGGAAGTTCTCTCCTATGCTCTTATCGAGGGTATCGGGTGGACTGTGGCGGACCATGGACTTAGGACCCCATATACAACTCATTTGATACAGTCTCTCTGTGATACTCATGTACTAGAAGTTGGCAAATATAAGTATGTCCATGTTTCTATTGACCCTTGGAGACCTTTATAGATATTGCTGGCCACTTCTTCCGACATAGGCTGGCCACCTGTGTTGGAATGAGTGTGCATTTTGGTCAGTATAAAAGCCCAAGCTTCATGCAATGTGAGGGAGGCAGAGCCTCCGCGGGGACGCCCGCTGAGGTTGAGCCTGCCGCCTCGCACTGCGATGATGCTTCTTGAAGCTGGTTTCTTGATAGTCTTCACAGGGTCCTTGTGCCACATTCTGTATGTGGGACCATGTAGTGGGAGTAATGATTGTCTGGATGTTGTGTTTCAGATATTGTTCCAAAAGTTGTGTGGAGTGTGCTTGTGGGATCCCATGCGTGTGTGTGTGATGAGGGCAGACGGTGTTCTGTGTATTTTTTGTTGTCGGGTTCATGTAAAAGTTTTTAACGGGTAGCAGTTTAACATTTTGGTCAAGAAAGGGTTAATGCAAAAGTGCGGTTGCCGGCAGGTATTTATGGTTGCTGCTGAAGCAGGCAGGCAGCTGTAGCTGCTGCTGCCGAGCAGGCAAGCATTTATAGCAGCTGCTGAGCAAGCTGGCGTTTGTAGCCGCACAAAGCAGGGTGAGCGACTTTGAAGAAAAAAAAAAAAAACAACAAAAAAATCCCCACTACGTTATTTGCTGGAGTTCGGTACCTATGTTCAAAAGAAGCTGCCCTCCGATTCGGCTCCCAGTGCTCCACCGGTGGAACGGCCATGGTGGATGCCAGAGCCGAGGAGTGAAGAAAAAAAGAATAAAATAAAAAAATAAACCTCTCGATCTATTGAAGTATTGAGGCAGTTTGTAGAGACACCACAGACAAAGCCTAAAGAGCTCCTGCAACACAGTGGGTGCATGGTAAGAGCCTTGCTTAGTGTGTTTAAAGTAACCTGGTGGTGAATCCAAGACTTGGAGGAACAGATAGATCGGTTGAAACACAAACTGCTAACTGAAAAAGCGAGAGGGGTAGCGCAACCACAAGCTTTCTGAGCCGTCACCCAAGCAGCATCAGGGTGGCAGAGAAAGAAGAAAAAAAAATAGGTAATGATACAGCAAACTCCTTGACTGTTAACACTTTGCAGTTTACTTCTGCAGCTGCTTTACATTCCTTTTGCATCAGAATGCTTCTGTTTTGAGGAATCACTTCAACCTGTCTATTTCTCAAGAACTGATAACCTGGGGGAGGGGATGTATTTGTGTCCTCCTGCCTACAGGTCCATGGCGGCTGCCTGCAAAGTTTGTCAAGCCTTGCCATGAGCTGGACAGATGAGTGGAAGAACCCGATGCCTCAGCTACAGAAGCTGCCCGTGAATACCCCAAGCAGAATGAGATAGAAGAAGAGAAAAACGAATGATTGCAAAACATCACTTGGGGGCAAATGAAAAGTAACAGCTTGAATATGTGTGCTTGTAAAGTAGCTATTATTAGAGGCTGTGATTTTGCATGTAACACCACCTGTATTTACTAGCCAGTTTTTAATAAGAAACTACACCTTGTACTGTATGGAGTTGTCACTTGCAAAAGAGATGTTAGAGCATGCAAATTTGCAGCAGCTGCTAGAAAATGCTAAGGCAAAAGCTAGAAAGATTCTAATACAATGGTAGTGTTATAAAGCAGATAATGGAACAAATTAAGAGGGTGAGAGAACTCCACTGGTAAGAAATTTCTTTGGCTAGTCCCTCACTGCCATCAGCATCTTCAACATGCTGCTGCACCCTGTAATAATTACTCTGCTAATGTAAATCTATGTGTGCTTTGCCATAGTAGTGACTTGTTACTGGATGAAGCAGGTGAAACTCTGCATTGACAACAAGGTGCAAGGACTGAGGTTGACCAAATGCCTGCTACCACAGTCAAGGGCAAGACTGGGTTGGCCTCTGTGTTTGCCACCAAGAAGAACCTTTAGCTCTGCTGTTGGCTGCAACCCGGCAGGTGTGGAGCGGTGGGAACACATGCCATGCCAGACCTTGATGTGAAGGATGGCCTCCCCTGTTACCAGAGAGCCATACAGCAGAAAAAAGGGCAGGCCCCGCAGCCTGTGGTTGGCATATGTAGGAGGTATGATCTAGTCCAAATCCCCTGCTCAAGTAGGGTCATCTAAAGCAGGCATTGCCAGTAGATATAAAAAAAAAAAAAAAGGAGGAATGCAAGGATTTTCTCCACACGGACAGTTATCAAAAGTTCAATTTGTTCTAAATTCTTTAAATTTGTCTAGTTTTGATTCTCTTTCCGCAATACAGCGATTGTGACATCTGGCAGACAATTCCTTGCCCAAACCACTGGTTCTATATAAAGACCTACATGATAACGAGTGGAAAGGACCAGTGTCATTGCTTACATGGGGTCAAGGGTACAGCTGTGTACAGCTATCGACAGGACCATACTGACTGCCAGCAAAACGTAGAAAGCCCCAGAACTCAACAATGTAAAGAAACGGCAATGACAGAAATCTTTGTAATATCTGTTCTATTATGTGTGACCATGGGTAATGAACAAGTATACTGGGCACATTTGTTAAATCCCCATTATTCTGACCTGTTACATGGTATGTAGGATTTGCTGGTATGCCACATGTTATAAAGGTTCAAGTGACTTCAAATCAGACTAATCTTACTGAAATAATGCTGCCTGGAGTAGTGGGTGGTTATGTTACACAAGTCAAGCAGTGATAGAGCAGTCACGCCAAATTGTAAAAAACTTTTAGTAAAACTAAAAGGGGGAGATGTGGAGACAGTGTTCTCACAGGAGAATGGATATTTGGTACATGAACTCTGAATAACCCCTAAATGTACAGCAAGGCCATGAGAGGCCTGAGGAAGCTTAAGCAAGCAAGATAAGAAGAAGCTGGAATTTACCGAGTTGTGAAACCATGGACTGTTGGCAAGCTTTCGAGGTCAAGTTCTCACAGCTGTGCTTGACCAATTATATGTTAGTTACGAGGGGTCTTAAGGACATATATCCAATCATAATGTGCCAAATCAGTGTGAGCAAAAGTAAGCAGCAGTATATAAAGAGTTGATGCTTTGTAATAAATGGCTGTAGTCTGATCACACTGATCTCTGACTGAGTCCATTCCATGGCAGAACAGGGGTCTGTAGGCGTAGGCCGTGCCCCAGCACATTGCAGCAAGTTGTCCCTCTCTGGTATTGCCAGGACAACAGCACACCTCATCTAAGTGTTCTGCTAATTTTTCTGGATTCTGCATTTGTTCAGGAGTGAAATTCCAAAGCACTGGAGGGGCCAACTGTCTTAAGTGCTTGCCCATAAGATCCCCCACACCTTGCCACTCATGACTGTCTGGCCCTGGGGAAGATCTCTTGGTAGTATTCTTAAATAGTCGTTTAACCCTAGACAAGACCCGAGCCAGACCCTGCTTAGCTTTTGAGATCAAACAAGGCTGCGTGTTCTCAGGGTGGTCACGCCGTAGGCAAAACGCAGAGAGCATATGCAGCAACAAGCTGGTTCCCAGCAAAAGGAGCAGGGTGCTTTCAAGGGCATCGAAGGGATATTCAAGATCTCGAACATTTCCAGAATCTACTTCCACTGTAAATAGCCTGGTGGGGGAGCGGGGATTGTGAGGGAATATCTCCTCCATAGGTTGAGCACCCAAGGGAAGGAAAAAAAAAGATGTGTAATTGTTAAAAATTCCCATTACATGCCTCCCATAGTATAAAGGTGATGACCATGCTGAGAACGCACACCAGATCAGTTTCATTGTTGTATGGACTCAGTTAGCATGAGTTGGGCTTTTTAGTTAGCATAAGTAGAGCTTTAGTTAGCATAAGTAGAGCTTCTCTATAAGTGGAAAAATACTAGGCCAGAGGGGAGGTTAGCCAGAGATAGCAGTGGAGGAAATGAAATTGCAACGTTAGCGGTGTTAAGAACAGATGTTAAGAACAAAAAACAGGATGTAAAACTGCAGTGTATGGATGTTGAGGTTAATGTTAAACATAGGTAACTGTTGTAACTTGTATTAAGCAACTTTGTGTAAAACCCAATCAGAAGCTTGTTGGCAAGGCATGTTAACCAATCAGCGTGTAATCAATATGTGGATTTGTGTATAAAAGATCATGTCTGATGCTCAATAAGTGGCAATCGCTTGATCACATTGATCGTCTCTGCGTTGTCCACGACTCCCGCGTCAACATTTCATGATCCATGATTCTATTGTATCACAAGTCACTATCACAATGTACAGCAAAACAAGAACCTTAGCCCGGGCCCCAAACCCAATAAACGTTAAAACTACTGACTGCAAGTAAGGTATGACATGCTGATACTCTGAGACCAAGTGTAACAGCTCTCAGAGCAAATAAATCAACATTGTGACGAGTGACTATTAATCCGAAACAATGAATTCTTATCAAAAATATTATTAGACACATTATGCTCAGATCTGTCGTTACTAAGATCTGTCCAGTAACTAAGGTATAACACAAAACTACTACTGCTACCACTAATAATCATAACAATAAGGGAAATAACAAGGGGAGAGAATATAAAACTAAAAAGGGAAAAGGAAAAGAAGCCAAGAAACACAAGTAATGCACAATCCAACTGCTCACCACCAGCCGACTAATACCTAGCCCGACTCGAACAGCGATCCGGGCCTTCTGAGTAACTCCCCCCAGTTTATATACTGGGCATGACACATTGTGCTCAGATCTGTCATTATCTCAACCCTTCAAGCCCCATGAATGGCTGGAGGAGTCTGTGTTGGATGAAGGGGAAGATGATCTGTAAGGTGCAGAGGGGGGGGGAAGAGGAAGAGGAGAGTGAAGATGAGGGAGGTAATGATTAAGATGAATGTTTTCTTCATGCTAATATAAAGTGGATTTTAGTACAATGCCTGCTGGTTCTGTTGCCAGCCTGGAAGGCTTCACTGGCATCCAGGTGAGTTTTCCAGCAAAAGCAGTTTTCATAGTACACTGCTCTCAGGTTAGAAGAGAAATTCTACTGGTTACTGATAGATTTTTAGGCTGTTACATTTAAACATAATAGCTGAAGAGTAGTCTTGGCTGGGTTGACACATGGAAGAGCAGTGCCTTCATTCACTGTGACCTCTCTTTTTGTCTTCCTCCCCGGAGGTTGTGGGAAGGTCTTGAGGAACAGGATTGCTGTTTGAGCACTTGTTCTGCTGAGGCTGGCCTATACAATACTGTCATATTTTTGTTCAAAACAAACTGCACATCACAATCATAGAATCATAGAATAGTTAGGGTTGGAAATGACCTTAAGATCATCTATTTCCAACCCCCCTGCCATGGGCAGGGACACCCCGCACTAAACCATGCCTCCCAAGGCTTTGTCCAACCTGGCCTTGAACACCACCAGGGATGGAGCATTCACAACTTCCTTGGGCAAAATGGTTTACTGGTCCCAAATTCCCTACCCTGACTGGGGCCAGAACGTGTCTCCAAGGGTTTCTACAATAAACTTATTTGATTACATCATCTTGCTTTTCTCAATCCTTTCCTAGCTTTTCTACTTCTTTTTCTCCTGCTGTGGAAGAGGAATCACTGTTCCCAATATGAAAAACACAGGTAGTGGTTGTAAGATGCACCAGCAGCCCCGAGATGTGGCTGCACTGCCTGGAGAAACCTGGGAATCCTTTCATACCTTACCTTTATGAGATCCACTGTAACCCCTGATGCATATAACAGTACAAGTCTCTTCCTTTTTAATGTTAGCTGTAGTAGGTTTTGCCTTTGCTTGTGGAATCTCCCAATTCAGTTTCTCACTTGTTGGCTAAGAAAGCAGTTGTCTTACAAATGAGCTCTTTATGACCAGTGAAATGTCCTACCTTGAGACCTGATGGCATGTTGAGGATGGGAGTGAGTGAGCTGACACTCTTAATGGATTTTTAGTTTTTACCCCTGCTTCCTGACTCAGCCCTTCTCCTCAAGGCATCACTTTCTTTCCAGCAGAGCAGCACTATGGTCCATAGGGACAACAGATGGGATCCAGGTGTTTCTGTTGCAGCACACAAGTGATGGCTTGAGTTCACACCAGAAGGCTGTCCTTGTGCAGGGAAATCCAGGGTGCTATGGGTATTGTTTTGGCAGGAGTATCACTGAGGAGCCAGCTCTTGCGAGAGCAGTGCTAAGTTTTGCAAGGCTAATTGGAATGTAACAAGGATTAAATGCAACAGGCTACCAATTGTCAAGATAAAACCATGTTTGATAGGGAGGTACCTTCCATGCAAAATAGCAGATGAGAGGTGAAAATAAACCATTTTTTGATAACCAAGGAAAAAATCTGTAGTGCTTGCCTAAGGGTGCCCTCTTGTTCTGTCACTTGGATTAGCTTATGATACCTTGATCTTATTGATTTCTGATCCTTTGTGTTGGATGTCTGCCTCAATACTTCAATAGATCGAGAGGTTTGTTTATTTTTTTATTTTATTCTTTTTTTCTTCACTCCTCGGCTCTGGCATCCACCATGGCCGTTCCACCGGTGGAGCACTGGGAGCCGAATCGGAGGGCAGCTTCTTTTGAACATAGGTACCGAACTCCAGCAAATAACGTAGTGGGGATTTTTTTGTTGTTTTTTTTTTTTTTCTTCAAAGTCGCTCACCCTGCTTTGTGCGGCTACAAACGCCAGCTTGCTCAGCAGCTGCTATAAATGCTTGCCTGCTCGGCAGCAGCAGCTACAGCTGCCTGCCTGCTTCAGCAGCAACCATAAATACCTGCCGGCAACCGCACTTTTGCATTAACCCTTTCTTGACCAAAATGTTAAACTGCTACCCGTTAAAAACTTTTACATGAACCCGACAACAAAAAATACACAGAACACCGTCTGCCCTCATCACACACACACGCATGGGATCCCACAAGCACACTCCACACAACTTTTGGAACAATATCTGAAACACAACATCCAGACAATCATTACTCCCACTACATGGTCCCACATACAGAATGTGGCACAAGGACCCTGTGAAGACTATCAAGAAACCAGCTTCAAGAAGCATCATCGCAGTGCGAGGCGGCAGGCTCAACCTCAGCGGGCGTCCCCGCGGAGGCTCTGCCTCCCTCACATTGCATGAAGCTTGGGCTTTTATACTGACCAAAATGCACACTCATTCCAACACAGGTGGCCAGCCTATGTCGGAAGAAGTGGCCAGCAATATCTATAAAGGTCTCCAAGGGTCAATAGAAACATGGACATACTTATATTTGCCAACTTCTAGTACATGAGTATCACAGAGAGACTGTATCAAATGAGTTGTATATGGGGTCCTAAGTCCATGGTCCGCCACAGTCCACCCGATACCCTCGATAAGAGCATAGGAGAGAACTTCCCACCACGGGTCTGGATCCAGCACATACACCACCGGGAGTGCACACAATACATCTGCATCCCCCACCCATCTTGCTTCTCCCTCTACAGCTGCCCATTTATCATGAGGATATGGGGGATGTAAATCAGGCTCCTTTTCCGGATCAATAGGCTCTGGGCCAAAAGGACCATCCAGGTCAGCATCAGAATTATCAGGCGTCAGAACCTCAGGATCAGCAACAGCAGTCTGATGAACGTGCACAGGCTCCTTCTCAGGGTCAATAGGGCCTGGGTCAAAAAGATTGTCTTCATCTCTGTCCTCAGCCTTCACAGCCGCGGCAGCAACCGGCGGAGGTTTGGGGGACGGGGACGGGGGGCACTGGGCTGCATGATCTCATTTTTTGACTTTAACGCCTTTAAAATAGTTCTCCAAATGACTAGCAAATTTTTCAGTGTCATTGCCTTTTGTGGCTGCGTCCCACAATTTAACTCCTGCGCCATTCCACAAAGAGACCTCAAATACGGTAGACTCATCAGTCTCTGGATAATGCATCTTCGACCATTTCAACATTAACTTTAAGTCTGTCTCTTTAAAGGTTGCTCCCTTCTTTTTAAGAAGGACTGAAAACATCCATAAAATGGAGGCTTCTTCCTTAGCAATTTTTTCCCAAGTCCCAAGCTCAAAGGCTTCGCCATCCACCTGGATTAACTCCTTCTCCTTACTGCAGAACAACAATCTTTTTAGCATAGCTTCATTATACTCTATCCCTCTCACAGAGAGGATATGTTGGAAGAGTTTAAGTATCGCCGTTTCTTATTTGTTCATTTGATTACCCCTTTCTTTTTTTTTTCCTCTTCCACCCGCGTTGGCTGCTACCTGATTTGCACTGTGCAGTGTCTTGTCTTCCGGGCTCACAAGGCTCCGTGTCTTCCAGGCTCAAAAGGCTCCGTTTCGAGGCGCCTACCTCCGAGGCTTCTACCTCCCGATCCTGGTCCTGCCGGATCGTATCCAGCCGATTTCCCACGTTTCAATTTCTTCAGTTTCAATGTGAAAATATTTCTTCAGTTTCAATGTGAAAATATTGAGGGACCCTGGTTGGGTGCCATTTGCCATGGAATGGACTCAGAGATCAATGTGATCAGACTACAGCCATTTATTGCAAAGCATCAACTCTTTATATACTGCTGCTTACTTTTGCTCACACTGATTTGGCACATTATGATTGGATATATGTCCTTAAGACCCCTCGTAACTAACATATAATTGGTCAAGCACAGCTGTGAGAACTTGACCTCGAAAGCTTGCCAACAGTCCATGGTTTCACAACTCGGTAAATTCCAGCTTCTTCTTATCTTGCTTGCTTAAGCTTCCTCAGGCCTCTCATGGCCTTGCTGTACATTTAGGGGTTATTCAGAGTTCATGTACCAAATATCCATTCTCCTGTGAGAACACTGTCTCCACACTGTTCTGTAAGGAGCAGGAAAAAGATGTCTCCGGATCTCATGACAAAGCAACAGACAACACAGCTGCTCAAACCCCAAGCACAGCAGTTACCTCAGCTCCTGCGATAAGCACAGCAGCTATTCAAACCCTGACAACAGACACTGCAGCCACTCCAACCCCAGTGACAGACATTGCATCTGAACCAAAGGATCAATCCATGCCAGTATCAGTTGCCCCTATGAGGAAGAAGAAAAGCAGACAAAAGGCATGAAAAAAAAAAACTCCATCAGTGAAGGAAGATGAAGACTCGACACATGAACTAGATGGGGCGACATATGAACAAGAGGAATTAGTACAGGAATCAGAGGTTGAGGTAACTTCTCCATCCCTGACCTTGACTGAGCTGCGGAATATGCAAAAAGATTTCAGCCGTCTTTCAGGGGAGCACTTTGTCACCTGGTTGCTTTGATGCTGGGACAATGGGGCCAACAGTCACGAACTAGAAGGTAGGGAAGCCAAGCAGCTGTGATCACTTGCTAGGGAAGGGGAACTGACAAAGTGATTGCTAAAGAGAAAGGAGCCCTCAGCCTCTGGAGGCGGCTCTTGGCAGCTGTGAAAGAAAGGTATCCCTATAAGGACTGTGTTATGTGTCACCCAGACAAGTGGACCGGGACAGAGAAAGGCCTCCAGTACCTGAAGGAATCAGCCATTCTAGAGATTATCTATCATAGGCTGGATGCCAGGAATACACCCCTAGATCCAGATGAAGTCGAATGTACATGACCCATGTGGTGAAAGTTTACACAGATTGGGTTATCATCATATGCCCACTTACTGGCATCAGTGACCTGGAGTAAGGCAGCAGCGCCAACAGTGGATGAAGTGAGCCATCAGCTCTGGGAGTTTGAAGACAATCTCACCCCTTCCTTCATTTCAGCTGTGGAAAAACTGCCCCGGGAGTTCATGCAATTGAGAGACGATCTATCCAGCTCCCCACGTGTTCTGACCTGCGTCTCAAGGGAAGATATAGGACGTACACGCCACCGGGCACCCTACTGTTTTACCTGTGGCATCACGGAGGAGACATGCGAAAGTGGGATGGAAAACCTACCTCAGCTCTGGCGGAACGGGTGTGTGAACTGAAAAGGAAAACAACGGTCAATGATGATCCTCCCGAGAAAGTTGCTGCTCCAGTCTTTGGTGAGCAGCGTCCCAGATGGAGTGGAAGAGCTGATTTCACTCCATTTCCTATGATAAGGAATTACAATCCCTTTATACAAGATGTAAAGGGAGAATCTCATGATCTGTATTAGAGGGCCCCTGCCTCCAGCCAGGTGGAGGAGAGGGACAATTGGGTTTACTGGACTGTATGGATCAGATGGCCTGGCACATCAGTCCCACAGGAGTATCAGGCTCTAGTAGATACCATTGCACAGGATACCCTGATGTCATCAAGCTGTCAAGGGGTGGAACCCTTTTGTATTTCTGGAGTGACAGGAGGATCCCAAGAGTTGACTGTATGGGAGGCTGAAATCAGCCTGACTGGGAGGAAGTGGCAAAAGCCCCCATTGTGAGTGGTCCAGAAGCTCCAAGTCTCTTGGCATAGACTATTTCAGGAGAGGATACTTCAAAGACCCAAAAGGGTATCAATGGGCTTTTGGCATTGCTGCTTTGGAGACAGAGGAACTTGAGCAGCTGTCCACCTTGCCTGGTCTCTCAGAGGATCCTTCTGTTGCGGGGTTGCTGAAGGTTGAAGAACAGCAAGTGCCAATTGCAACCACAACAGTGCACTGGTGGCAATGTCACACCAACCGAGACTCCCTGATTCCCATCCATCAGCTGATCCGTCGACTGGAGAGCCAAGGAGTGATCAGCAGGACCCGCTCACCCTTTAATAGCCCCATATGGCCAGTGCACACGTCTCCTGGAGAATGGAGACTAACAGTAGACTATCTTGGCCTGAATGAAGTAACACCACCCTTGAGTGCTGCCGTACCGGACATGCTAGAACTTCAGTATGAACTGGAGGCAAAGGCAGCCAAGTGGGATGCCACGACTGATATTGCCAATGCATTTTTCTCCATTCCTTTGGCAGCAGAGTGCAGGCCACAGTTTGCTTTTACTTGGAGGGGTGTCCAGTACACTTGGAACCGATTGGCCCAGGGGTGGAAACAAAGACCTGCCATCTGCCATGGACTGATCAAGGCTGCACTGGAACAGGGGCAAGCTCCAGAACACCTGCAATACATTGATGACATTATCGTGTGGGGCAATAAAGCAGAAGAAGTTTTTGAGAAAGTGAGGAAAATAATCCAAATCCTTCTGAAGGCCGGTTTTGCCATAAAACAGAGTAAGGTCAAGGGACCTGCACAGGAGTTTCAATTTCTGGGGATAAAATGGCAGGATGCCAACAGATATGATCAACAAAATAACAGCAATGTCTCCACCAACTAATAATAACAAGTTTTCTTGGGTGTTGTGGGGTTCTGGAGAATGCACATCCCAAATTGCAGTCTGATTGTAAGCCCTCTCTATCACATGACCTGGAAGAAGAGTGATTTCAAATGAGGTCCTGAGCAACAACAAGCCTTTGAACAAATTAAGCGAGAGATAGTTCATGCAGTAACCCTTGGACCAGTCCGGACCGGGCCAGATGTGAAAAATGTGCTCTGCACCGCAGCCAGGGAGAATGGTCCTACCTGGAGCCTCTAGCAGAATGCTCCAGGAGAGACTCGAAGTCAACCCCTCGGCTATTTTAGTCACGGATACAGGGGATCCGAGGCCAGCTATACCCCAACTGAAAGAGATACTGGCAGCCTATGAAGGGGTTCGAGCTGCTTCAGAAGTGATTGGCACTGACGCACAGCTCCTCCTGGCACCCCGGCTGCCCGTGCTGGGCTGGATGTTCAAAGGCAGGGTCTCCTCTACGCATCATGCAACCGATGCTACATGGAGTAAGTGGGCTGCACTAATTACACAACAAGCTCGAATAGGAAATCCCAGTCGTCCAGGAATTCTAGAAGTCATTATGGACTGGCCAGAGGGCAAAGGGTTTGGAATGTCACCAGAAGAGGAGGTGATGTGTGCTGAAGAGGTCCCACCATATAATGAACTGTCAGAAAGTGAAAAGCAGTATGCCTTGTTTACTGATGGGTCCTGTCGTATTGTGGGAAAGCATCGGAGATGGAAGGCAGCTGTATGGAGTCCCCGACGACAAGTTGCAGAAACTGCTGAAGGAGAGGGTCTGCAGAGGTGGAAGCCATCCAGCTGGCCTTGGACGTTGCTGAACGAGAGAAGTGGCCAGTACTTTATCTCTTTATTGACTCATGGATGGTGGCAAATGCCCTGTGGGGGTGGTTGCAGCAATGGAAGCAGAGCAACTGGCAACGCAGAGGTAAACCCATCTGGGCTGCTGCACTGTGGAAAGATATTGCTGCCCGGGTGCAGAACCTGGTGGTGAAGGTACGCCACATAGATGCTCATGTACTCAAGAGTCGGGCCCCTGAGGAACACCAGAGCGACCAACAGGTGGATCAAGCGGCTAAGACTGAAGTGGCTCAGATGGATTTGGATTGGCAACATAAGGGTGAATTATTTTTAGCCCTGTGGGCCCATGACATCTCAGGCCATCAAGGCAGAGATGCAACACATAGATGGGCTTGTGATTGAGGGGTGGACGTAACAATGGACACTATTGTCCAGGTTATTCATGAATCTGAAACGTGCTGCAATTAAGCAAGCCAAGCAGTTAAAGCCTCTCTGGTATGGAGGACGATGGTTGAAGTACAAATATGGGGAGGCCTGGCAGACTGATTATATCACACTCCCACCAGCCCGCCAAGGCAAGCACCATGTGCTTACCATGGTGGAAGCAACCACCGGATGGCCTGAAACATACGCTGTGCCCCACGCCACTGCCCGGAACACTATCCTGGGCCTTGAGAAGCAAGTCTTGTGGCGACACAGCACCCCAGAGAGAACTGAGTCAGACAATGGGACTCATTTCTGGAACAACCTTATAGACATTTGGACCAGAGAACATGGCATCAAGTGGGTATATCACATCTCCTATCATGCACCAGCCTCTGGGAAAATCGAACAGTACAATGGGCTGTTAAAACCTACACTGAGAGCCATGGGTGGTAGGACTTTCAAACATTGGGATACACATTTAGCGAATGCCACCTGGTTGATCAACGCGAGGGGATCTGCCAACAGGGCTGGCCCAGCCCAATCAGAACATTTACTTGCTGTAGAGGGGGATAAAGTTCCTGTGGGTGGTGAGCAATTGTATTGTGTATCACTTGTGCTTATTGTTTTCTTTTTTTACTTTCTCCTTTTAGTTTCATGTTCTCTCCCCTTGTTATATCCCTTATCATTATTGTTCTTAGTGGTAGTAATAGTAGTCTTATTTTATACCTTAGTTACTGGACTGTTCTTATCTCAGCCCATGGGATTTGCATTCTTTTGATTCACCTTCGGGAGTGGCAGGGAATAAGGGGGTGAGTAAGCGAGCTGCTCTGTGATTCTGAGTTACCAGTTGCGCTGAAACCACGACATAGTTTTTGTCTATGTCTCATGTTGAACAAACCTCAGCTCCATTGAGTTTTATTCTGCGGAACAAAGTGATGAAAAATCAGAGTTGCATTTGTGTTTGTACAGAACTGCTGGTACATGAGCAAGAACAGGAATCAGTCAGCAGTGTGAAAAAGCTAGTCCTGAAATCACTAGAATTTTTATTTGATTGATACCAAGAAGCAATTTTTTGATGTGTTATATATATATAGATACTGTACTGTGTTTGTATGTAACTGTTTAACCTGCTCCTGGTGGGACCTTTTGTCATGCACCTGAATGTACAAAAACAAAGTCCTTGACAGTCTTTACAAAGAGTTACAAAACACACAGATGAGTTCCTAGGGCTGCAAACAACATTGTTATTTGGTTCAAGTATGCAGCAACCATTCAGGAGTAAAAAAGATGACTAAGGACCTAAAAGGAAAAAAAAAAAACAACAAAACAAACTAAACAAAACATAAAATGTATGTAGATGATGGACAGTTACTGTGGAAAATGAAATAAAAGTTGCACGGGGTCTCATTGCCTTCATTTCTCATTTACCCTGTCTACCTGTAGCCCTTCTGCCTGAAAAGGAAAGGAAGAAAAAGAGGAAGAGAAACTGCGACAGGAGGGAATAAGACCATGTAAGGAAAAGAACTGAATTTAACTAGAACATGCTCTAATCCTTAGTTTATTTCTGGTTAAAAATATAGCAATCCAGTGCAGTGTAATAAGAAATCTGCTGAAAAGGTAGCAGAGAAACAGCTAAAACAGAAGCGAAGCAAAGCTGAGTCCGCAAGTCAGGGCTGTACCAAACAATTCTGTATGTGTAATGTCGAGGAGGATTTGTTCCCTCCTTCCTCCCCCCAAATATACCTGTGGAAGGGATTCATCCCACCCTCGGGTTGCTGCCATGCTCACACCCCTTCTCCTGATGAACAGTGCAATTGGTTGAACTGAGGGTGGAATTTGGTCCCTGGATGTATCAAATCCCAAATGAAGCCATTTGAACTGTACCTGGTGGTGGTGGATCACTGGCAAAGACAATCTCCATGGTAGGAAAAGACGAGGAACCAGTACAGTCATTTTGATAAGCGAGGGGCTGTAGGCCACTTCCAAGCGATTGAGCTAAGAATGCACTTGTGTGATGGGGACCGTGACAGCTCAGAACAGGGATGAGTATTCATATTATCATTGGGGACAGGGAGGGGAGAAAATCAAGGCAGGCATATTACAAAGATGGCATAAACAAACAAATTAAGTGACATAGAAAAAGAAAAAAAGAATACATCCTTAGAGGCGGCCATTGCCAATGATATTTAGGTTTTTGTTTTGTTTTGTTTTTTAATCTTTTTTATATATTTTTTTTATGTTAGTGCAAAATGCTACATGCTCAGAGCCCAAGCATGATGTCTGAAACAGTCCACAGCAAGATGTAAGAGACAAACCCAACAACCCTCGCCTTCTTTGGGACATGCTCCAGTGCTCCTCTCCATATGCCTTTGAAGAACAATTTTACCTTATTATTTTGCTTTATTGTGTTTTATTGTTATCCAAAGTGGATCAGAATGGAGCCCTCTCTCCCCAGTCCCTCCCCACCAGTCTGCTCTCCGGCATCTCTGTTCACGCATGTGTTTGGGATGGGATGCTCAAGTTAATGCTGCTCCTCACACGGCGGTGAGCACGGCACAATGACCAGCAGCTACTCAATTTGTGTTGCTGAAGGCGCCTCCACTTTTTCTGTGAGGGAATCCAGGTAGATATTTTTATCTATGAGAAATTTGCTGTGAATTGAAAGTAGCAGTGGGTGGTTTTCCAGCCCTGCCACGGCGGGGAGCAGCCTGGGGAGGAGGAGTGAAGGCAGGAGGGTAGCG
>NW_026636582.1:0-2414 GCF_028554395.1 Pezoporus wallicus | reverse complement strand
GGGAATGAGGATGGGGGGGGAGGGGGTGTCCAAGTGGGGAATGCCGGAATTCCAGGCGAAATTCCACCCGCACCGGGCCAATTCCCAACACTTCCCCTCCCCCATCTTGGCCTCTTCCCGTTTGTTTGCGCTTTTCCCGTTGGATTTTGGACTTCCCAGGTTGGGCCCCTCCCCCCCCCCCCACCCCCAAAAAGGGCCAAAAACCAGCCAAAAAAAAACGGGAATTCCATCCCAGGGGGAGCTGAGGTGAGCTTGGGAACGCCGGGAATACCGTGGGCTTTCGGTTGACCCCAAAATGGGTGGATTTAGCCCCAAAACGGGTGGATTTAGCCCCAAAACGGGTGGATTTAGCCCCAAAACGGGTGGATTTAACCCCAAAACAGGTGGATTTAGCCCCAAAACAGGTGGATTTAGCCCCAAAATGGGTGGATTTAACCCCAAAACAGGTGGATTTAGCCCCAAAACAGGTGGATTTAGCCCCAAAATGGGTGGATTTAACCCCAAAACAGGTGGATTTAACCCCAAAACAGGTGGATTTAGCCCCAAAATGGGTGGATTTAGCCCCCAAACGGGTGGATTTAGCCCCAAACTGGGTGGATTTAGCCCCAAAACGGGTGGATTTAGCCCCAAAATGTGTGGATTTAGCCCCAAAACGGGTGGATTTAGCCCCAAAATGGGTGGCTTCAACCCCAAAACGGGTGGATTTAGCCCCAAAACGGGTGGATTTAGCCCCAAAACAGGTGGATTTAGCCCCAAAACGGGTGGATTTAGCCCCAAAACGGGTGGATTTAGCCCCAAAACGGGTGGATTTAGCCCCAAAACGGGTGGATTTAGCCCCAAAACAGGTGGATTTAGCCCCAAAATGGGTGGATTTAGCCCCAAAACAGGTGGATTTAGCCCCAAAACAGGTGGATTTAGCCCCAAAATGGGTGGATTTAGCCCCAAAATGGGTGGCTTCAACCCCAAAACGGGCTGATTTAGCCCCAAAACGGGTGGATTTAGCCCCAAAACAGGTGGATTTAGCCCCAAAACGGGTTGATTTAGCCCCAAAACAGGTGGATTTAGCCCCAAAACAGGTGGATGTAGCCCCAAAATGGGTGGATTTAACCCCAAAACGGGTGGATTTAGCCCCAAAACGGGTGGATTTAGCCCCAAAGCAGGTGGATTTAGCCCCAAAATGGATGGATTTAACCCCAAAACGGGTGGATTTAGCCCCAAAACAGGTGGATTTAGCCCCAAAAGGGGTGGATTTAACCCCAAAATGGGTGGATTTAGCCCCAAAACGGGTTGATTTAGCCCCAAAACAGGTGGATTTAGCCCCAAAACGGGTTGATTTAGCCCCAAAACAGGTGGATTTAGCCCCAAAACGGGTGGATTTAACCCCAAAACGGGTTGATTTAGCCCCAAAACGGGTGGATTTAGCCCCAAAACGGGTGGATTTAGCCCCAAAACGGGTGGATTTAACCCCAAAACGGGTTGATTTAGCCCCAAAACAGGTGGATTTAGCCCCAAAACGGGTGGATTTAGCCCCAAAACGGGTGGATTTAGCCCCAAAACGGGTGGATTTAGCCCCAAAACGGGCGCTTTTACCCCCCAAAATGGCACATTCGGGAGCCAGGAATGGTTGGGAATGATGGGGGGAGGCGTTGGGATGGGAATGGGATGAGGCCACGGAGCTGCCCCAATTCATCTGGATCTCAATCCCATTGCAGCTCTTCAATCCCAAGCTCTGGAATTGGCCGTTGGGATGCGGATGCTCGAGGTACAGCACCTCTTTTTGGGGGGGGGGGGGTATGGGATTTATGAGCATTCCATAGGGAAAAGCGGGATCAAATCCATCTGATCCATGGATAAGAAAGGGGTTGGGAGCAATTGAACTGGGTCAATGCATCCAGACAATGGGATGTTGGGATCCAAGCCCGGAGCTGACCCCCCCCCCCATCTTTGGTTCCCCACAGCTCTTCCTCCTCCTCTTCTTCCTCCTCCGAGGGCCTGGAATGGCTCCAATGGGAGCGATGGGAATTCGGCGGCGCCGGGGTGAGTCCGGGTCCTGGTGGGGTTTGATCCATGGGGATGCGGCGTTGGGATGAAGCTGGTCCGATGGGGCTCCATCCATTGGGATGAAGCTGGTCCAATGGGGCTCCATCCATTGGGATGAACCTGGTCCGATGGGGGTCCATCCATTGGGATGAAGCTGGTCCAATGGGGCTCCATCCATTGGGATGAAGCTGGTCCAATGGGGGTCCATCCATTGGGCTCCATCCATTGGGATGAAGCTGGTCCGATGGGGGTCCACCCATTGGGATGAAGCTGGTCCAATGGGGGTCCATCCATTGGGATGAAGCTGGTCCAATGGGGGTCCATCCATTGGGATGAACCTGGTCCAATGGGGGTCCATCCAATGTGGGTCCATC
>NW_026636581.1:0-244 GCF_028554395.1 Pezoporus wallicus | reverse complement strand
GCTATGGGGTGTTGGGGGCGGGCATTGGGACCCCCGAGTTATGAGCACCCCAAGCTATGGGGCGGGATCTGGGTCCCCCCTATAGAGCCGCCCAAGTTATGGGGCACCCCCTCTGTGCCCCCCTATAGTGCGGGGGTGCCGAGGCCCCGCCCCACGTGACCCGAGGTGACCTGGAGGGCGAAGAGCCCGCGGGGGTGGGGCAGGAGGCGGTGCTGGGTGATGACCACGTGACGCGGAGGGGGGA
>NW_026636580.1:0-2437 GCF_028554395.1 Pezoporus wallicus | reverse complement strand
TGTGAGCAGATGCCCCTGTTCATTCTGTGCTGTGTTGCTGCCAGCAGGGAGCAGGCTCTGGACTGATTCTATTCAAATGCTTTTCCTGTACGAGTGTTAGCAGTGAAAGCAACGATGGATGCACCAATGTAAAGGGGATTGTGTGCTGAACAGGTCCAGCACCAGCTTTCAATCCTTGCTCTTCTGCTGTGGGAGCAGATGCCAAACGTTCGTGCTGTACTCACTGTGCTGCTGGGCAGCTGAGACCGCTTGAGAATTTGGATTCAAATGGACTTTTAGGTATGAAACCGAGGAGAGACTGCAATGATGGTGACCCCGTTGCAAAGCTGCTTGTGTGCTGAAGAAGCAGAGCACTAGCTTTCCCTGCTGCTCCTTCTGCCGTGTGAGCAGATGCCACTGTTCATTCTGTGCTGACTGTGTTGCTGCGCAGCAGAGAGCAGCCTCTGGACTGATTCCATTCAAATGCTTTTCCTGTATGAAAGTGAGCAGTGAAAGCAACGATGGAGGCACCAATGTAAAGGGATTGTGTGCTGAACAGGTCCAGCACCAGCTTTCAATCCTGGCTCTTCTGCTGTGGGAGCAGAGGCCAAACGTTCGTGCTGTACTAACTGTGCTGCTGGGCAGCTGAGAGACACCACCTGAGAATTTGGATTCAAATGGACTTTTAGGTATGAAACCGAGGAGAGACTGCAATGATGGTGACCCCGTTGCAAAGCTGCTTGTGTGCTGAAGAAGCAGAGCACTAGCTTTCCCTGCTGCTCCTTCTGCCGTGTGAGCAGATGCCACTGTTCATTCTGTGCTGACTGTGTTGCTGCGCAGCAGAGAGCAGGCTCTGGACTGATTCCATTCAAATGCTTTTCCTGTATGAAAGTGAGCAGTGAAAGCAACGATGGAGGCACCAATGTAAAGGGGATTGTGTGCTGAACAGGTCCAGCACCAGCTTTCAATCCTGGCTCTTCTGCTGTGGGAGCAGAGGCCAAACGTTCGTGCTGTACTCACTGTGCTGCTGGGCAGCTGAGAGACACCACCTGAGAATTTGGATTCAAATGGACTTTTAGGTATGAAACCGAGGAGAGACTGCAATGATGGTGACCCCGTTGCAAAGCTGCTTGTGTGCTGAAGAAGCAGAGCACTAGCTTTCCCTGCTGCTCCTTCTGCCGTGTGAGCAGATGCCACTGTTCATTCTGTGCTGACTGTGTTGCTGCGCAGCAGAGAGCAGGCTCTGGACTGATTCCATTCAAATGCTTTTCCTGTATGAAAGTGAGCAGTGAAAGCAACGATGGAGGCACCAATGTAAAGGGGATTGTGTGCTGAACAGGTCCAGCACCAGCTTTCAATCCTGGCTCTTCTGCTGTGGGAGCAGAGGCCAAACGTTCGTGCTGTACTCACTGTGCTGCTGGGCAGCTGAGAGACACCACCTGAGAATTTGGATTCAAATGGACTTTTAGGTATGAAACCGAGGAGAGACTGCAATGATGGTGACCCCGTTGCAAAGCTGCTTGTGTGCTGAAGAAGCAGAGCACTAGCTTTCCCTGCTGCTCCTTCTGCCGTGTGAGCAGATGCCACTGTTCATTCTGTGCTGACTGTGTTGCTGCGCAGCAGAGAGCAGGCTCTGGACTGATTCCATTCAAATGCTTTTCCTGTATGAAAGTGAGCAGTGAAAGCAACGATGGAGGCACCAATGTAAAGGGGATTGTGTGCTGAACAGGTCCAGCACCAGCTTTCAATCCTGGCTCTTCTGCTGTGGGAGCAGAGGCCAAACGTTCGTGCTGTACTCACTGTGCTGCTGGGCAGCTGAGAGACACCACCTGAGAATTTGGATTCAAATGGACTTTTAGGTATGAAACCGAGGAGAGACTGCAATGATGGTGACCCCGTTGCAAAGCTGCTTGTGTGCTGAAGAAGCAGAGCACTAGCTTTCCCTGCTGCTCCTTCTGCCGTGTGAGCAGATGCCACTGTTCATTCTGTGCTGACTGTGTTGCTGCGCAGCAGAGAGCAGCCTCTGGACTGATTCCATTCAAATGCTTTTCCTGTATGAAAGTGAGCAGTGAAAGCAACGATGGAGGCACCAATGTAAAGGGGATTGTGTGCTGAACAGGTCCAGCACCAGCTTTCAATCCTGGCTCTTCTGCTGTGGGAGCAGAGGCCAAACGTTCGTGCTGTACTAACTGTGCTGCTGGGCAGCTGAGAGACACCACCTGAGAATTTGGATTCAAATGGACTTTTAGGTATGAAACCGAGGAGAGACTGCAATGATGGTGACCCCGTTGCAAAGCTTCTTGTGTGCTGAAGAGACACAGCACTAGCTTTCCCTGCTGGTCCTTCTGCCGTGTGAGCAGATGCCCCTGTTCATTCTGTGCTGTGTTGCTGCCAGCAGGGAGCAGGCTCTGGACTGATTCTATTCAAATGCTTTTCCTGTACGAGTGTTAGCAGTGAA
>NW_026636579.1:0-2417 GCF_028554395.1 Pezoporus wallicus | reverse complement strand
CTAGTCACTGTGCCCCTGGGCAGCCGGGAACAATCTTTGGAGACGTTGCATTCAAGTGGACTTTTAGGTATGAAACCGAGGGGCGACAGCAATGATGGTGACAGAATTGCAAAGCTAACTGTGTGCTGAAGATGCCCAGCACATGCTTTCCCTCCTGGCTCTTCGACTGTGGGAGCAGACGGCAACCGTTCGTGCTCTACTCACTGTGCTGAACAGGTCCAGCCCCAGCTTTCAATCCTGGCTCTTCTGCTGTGGGAGCAGAGGCCAAACGTTCGTGCTGTACTCACTGTGCTGCTGGGCAGCTGAGAGACACCACCTGAGAATTTGGATTCAAATGGACTTTTAGGTATGAAACCGAGGAGAGACTGCAATGATGGTGACCCCGTTGCAAAGCTGCTTGTGTGCTGAAGGGACACAGCACAAGCTTTCCCTGCTGGTCCTTCTGCCGTGTGAGCAGATGCCACTGTTCATTCTGTGCTGTGTTGCTGCCAGCAGGGAGCAGGCTCTGGACTGATTCCATTCAAATGCTTTTCCTGTATGAGTGTTAGCAGTGAAAGCAACGATGGAGGCACCAATGTAAAGGTGATTGTGTGCTGAACAGGTCCAGCACCAGCTTTCAATCCTTGCTCTTCTGCTGTGGGAGCAGATGCCAAACGTTCGTGCTGTACTCACTGTGCTGCTGGGCAGCTGAGAGACCACCTGAGAATTTGGATTCAAATGGACTTTTAGGTATGAAACCGAGGAGAGACTGCAATGATGGTGACCCCGTTGCAAAGCTGCTTGTGTGCTGAAGAGGCCCAGCACTAGCTTTCCCTTCTGGTCCTTCTGCCGTGTGAGCAGATGCCACTGTTCATTCTGTGCTGACTGTGTTGCTGCGCAGCAGAGAGCAGGCTCTGGACTGATTCCATTCAAATGCTTTTCCTGTATGAAAGTGAGCAGTGAAAGCAACGATGGAGGCACCAATGTAAAGGGGATTGTGTGCTGAACAGGTCCAGCACCAGCTTTCAATCCTGGCTCTTCTGCTGTGGGAGCAGAGGCCAAACGTTCGTGCTGTACTCACTGTGCTGCTGGGCAGCTGAGAGAGACCACCTGAGAATTTGGATTCAAATGGACTTTTAGGTATGAAACCGAGGAGAGACTGCAATGATGGTGACCCCGTTGCAAAGCTGCTTGTGTGCTGAAGAGACACAGCACTAGCTTTCCCTGCTGGTCCTTCTGCCGTGTGAGCAGATGCCACTGTTCATTCTGTGCTGTGTTGCTGCCAGCAGAGAGCAGGCTCTGGACTGATTCCATTCAAATGCTTTTCCTGTATGAGTGTTAGCAGTGAAAGCAACGATGGAGGCACCAATGTAAAGGTGATTGTGTGCTGAACAGGTCCAGCACCAGCTTTCAATCCTTGCTCTTCTGCTGTGGGAGCAGATGCCAAACGTTCGTGCTGTACTCACTGTGCTGCTGGGCAGCTGAGAGAGACCACCTGAGAATTTGGATTCAAATGGACTTTTAGGTATGAAACCGAGGAGAGACTGCAATGATGGTGACCCCGTTGCAAAGCTGCTTGTGTGCTGAAGAAGCCCAGCACTAGCTTTCCCTGCTGGTCCTTCTGCTGTGCGAGCAGAATCCACTGTTCATTCTGTGCTGACTGTGTTGCTGCGCAGCAGAGAGCAGGCTCTGGACTGATTCCATTCAAATGCTTTTCCTGTATGAAAGTGAGCAGTGAAAGCAACGATGGAGGCACCAATGTAAAGGTGATTGTGTGCTGAACAGGTCCAGCACCAGCTTTCAATCCTGGCTCTTCTGCTGTGGGAGCAGAGGCCAAACGTTCGTGCTGTACTCACTGTGCTGCTGGGCAGCTGAGAGAGACCACCTGAGAATTTGGATTCAAATGGACTTTTAGGTATGAAACCGAGGAGAGACTGCAATGATGGTGACCCGTTGCAAAGCTGCTTGTGTGCTGAAGAGGCCCAGCACTAGCTTTCCCTGCTGGTCCTTCTGCCGTGTGAGCAGATGCCACTGTTCATTCTGTGCTGATTGTGTTGCTGCGCAGCAGAGAGCAGGCTCTGGACTGATTCCATTCAAATGCTTTTCCTGTATGAAAGTGAGCAGTGAAAGCAACGATGGAGGCACCAATGTAAAGGTGATTGTGTGCTGAACAGGTCCAGCACCAGCTTTCAATCCTGGCTCTTCTGCTGTGGGAGCAGAGGCCAAACGTTCGTGCTGTACTCACTGTGCTGCTGGGCAGCTGAGAGAGACCACCTGAGAATTCGGATTCAAATGGACTTTTAGGTATGAAACCGAGGGGAGACTGCAATGATGGTGACCCCGTTGCAAAGCTGCTTGTGTGCTGAAGAGGCAGAGCACTAGCTTTCCCTGCTGCTCCTTCTGCCGTGTGAGCAGATGCCACTGTTCATTCTGTGCTG
>NW_026636578.1:0-2419 GCF_028554395.1 Pezoporus wallicus | reverse complement strand
GGGCAGGGGACACATCTGGGGACAAGGAGGTGATGCTGAGGCAGGGCAGGGGGAACATCTGGTGGCACGGAGGTGATGCTGCACTGATGGACGGGACCATCTGAGAACAGGCAGGTGACTGTCCTGGTGCAGGGGACACATCTGGAGACAGATGGGTGATGCTGCACTGGTGCAGGGGACGCAGCTGGGGACAAGGGGCACATCTGGTGACAGGTTGGTGATGCTTTGCCAGTGTGGGGATCACATTTTGGGACAGCGAGGTGACTGTGCTGGTGCAGGGGCCATGTCTAGAGACAGACAGGTAATGCTGCACTGATGCAGGGGCCACATCTGGGGACAGGACAGTGACTGCACTGGTGTGGGCAATACATCTGGGAACAGGCAGGTGATGCTTTACCAGTGCTGGGGAAACATCTGGAGACAGGTGATGCTGAGCTGGTGCTGGAGCCACATCTGGGGACAAGGAGGTGATGCTGAGCTGGTGCAGGGCCATATCTGGGGGCGGGCAGGTGATCCTAAGCTATAGCATGATACACATGGGGACAGGAAGGTGACTGTGCACTGCTGTAAGGGCCACATCTGGGGACAGGTAGGAGATGTTGAGCCGGTGCAGGGGCCACATCTGGGGACACAGAGGTGATGCTGAGCTGTTGCATGATACACATGGGAACAGGAAGGTGACTGTGCACTGCTGTAAGGGCCACATCTGGGGGACACAGAGGTGATGTTGAGCTGGTGCAGGTGCCACATCTGGGGGTAGGCAGGTGATGCTGAGCTGGTGCAGGTGCCACATCTGGGGGCAGGCAGGTGATGCTGAGCTATTGCATGATACACATGGGAACGGGAAGGTGACTGTGCACCGCTGTAAGGGCCACATCTGGGGTACACGGCGGTGATGCTGAGCCGGTGCAGGGGCCACATCTGGGGACATGGAGGTGATGCTAAGCCAGTGCAGGGCCACATCTGGGGAAACAGAGGTGATGCTGAGCCGGTGCAGGGCCCACATCTGGAGACACGGCGGTGATGCTGAGCCGGTGCAGGGCCCACATCTGGAGACACGGCGGTGATGCTGAGCCGGTGCAGGGCCCACATCTGGGGACACAGAGGTGATGCTGAGCCGGTGCAGGGCCCACATCTGGGGACACAGAGGTGATGCTGAGCCGGTGCAAGGGCCACATCTGGGGACACGGAGGTGATGCTGAGCCAGTGCAAGGGCCACATCTGGGGACATGGAGGTGATGCTGAGCCGGTGCAGGGCCACATCTGGAGACACGGCGGTGATGCTGAGCTGGTGCAGGGCCACATCGGGAGACATGGAGGTGATACTGAGCCGGTGCAAGGGCCACATCTGGGGACACGGAGGTGATGCTGAGCCAGTGCAAGGGCCACATCTGGGGACATGGAGGTGATGCTGAGCCGGTGCAGGGCCCACATCTGGAGACACGGCGGTGATGCTGAGCTGGTGCAGGGCCACATCTGGAGACATGGAGGTGATACTGAGCCGGTGCAAGGGCCACATCTGGGGACACAGAGGTGATGCTGAGCCAGTGCAAGGGCCACATCTGGGGACATGGAGGTGATGCTGAGCCGGTGCAGGGCCCACATCTGGGGACACAGAGGTGATGCTGAGCCAGTGCAAGGGCCACATCTGGGGACATGGAGGTGATGCTGAGCTGGTGCAGGGCCCACATCTGGAGACACGGCGGTGATGCTGAGCTGGTGCAGGGCCACATCTGGAGACATGGAGGTGATACTGAGCCGGTGCAAGGGCCACATCTGGGGACACAGAGGTGATGCTGAGCCAGTGCAAGGGCCACATCTGGGGACATGGAGGTGATGCAAGGGCCCACATCTGGGGACACAGAGGTGATGCTGAGCCAGTGCAAGGGCCACATCTGGGGACATGGAGGTGATGCTGAGCCGGTGCAGGGCCCACATCTGGAGACACGGCGGTGATGCTGAGCTGGTGCAGGGCCACATCTGGAGACATGGAGGTGATACACAGGGCCACATCTGGGGACACAGAGGTGATGCTGAGCCAGTGCAAGGGCCACATCTGGGGACATGGAGGTGATGCTGAGCCGGTGCAGGGCCCACATCTGGGGACACAGAGGTGATGCTGAGCCAGTGCAAGGGCCACATCTGGGGACATGGAGGTGATGCAGCCGGTGATGCTGAGCTGGTGCAGGGCCACATCTGGAGACATGGAGGTGATACTGAGCCGGTGCAAGGGCCACATCTGGGGACACAGAGGTGATGCTGAGCCAGTGCAAGGGCCACATCTGGGGACATGGAGGTGATGCTGAGCCGGTGCAGGGCCCACATCTGGGGACACAGAGGTGATGCTGAGCCAGTGCAAGGGCCACATCTGGGGACATGGAGGTGATGCTGAGCCGGTGCAGGGCCCACATCTGGAGAC
>NW_026636577.1:0-239 GCF_028554395.1 Pezoporus wallicus | reverse complement strand
GCTGAGAAGCAGCATTGGAGAGGTTGCATTCAAATGTACTTTTAGGTATGAAACCGAGGAGTGACAGCAATAATGGTGACAGCATTGCAAAGCTGACTGTGCGCTGAAGATGCCCCACACATGCTTTCCCTCCTGGCTCTTCGACTGTGGGAGCAGACGGCAACCCTAACCCTAACCCTAACCCTAACCCTAACCCTAACCCAACCCTAACCCTAACCCTAACCCTACCACTAACCCTA
>NW_026636576.1:0-2397 GCF_028554395.1 Pezoporus wallicus | reverse complement strand
CCTCACCTGCCACCCCCCCGCGATCTTCTGGTTGAAGATCCCGAACTCGTAGCGGATCCCATAGCCGTAAGCGGCCAGGCCCAGGGTGGCCATGGAGTCCAGGAAGCAGGCTGGGGTAAGGGGGACAATGGGGCAATGGGGTAATGGGGGCAATGGGGGGCAATGGGGCAATGGGGTAGTGGGGGCAATGGGGTAATGGGAGAGTGGGGCAATGGGGGCAATGGGGTAATAGGAGAGTGGGGCAATGGGGATCAATGGGGTAATGGGGACAATGGGGTAATGGGGGCAAGGGGGTAATGGGGGCAATGGGGTAATGGGGACAATGGGGTAATGGGGGCAATGGGAGGCAATGGGGACAATGGGGTAATGGGGGCAATGGGAGACTGGGGCAATGGGGGGCAATGGAGTAATGGGAGAGTGGGGCAATGGGGTAATGGGGGCAATGGGGTAATGGGAGAGTGGGGCAATGGGGATCAATGGGGTAATGGGGACAATGGGGTAATGGGGGCAATGGGAGGCAATGGGGACAATGGGGTAATGGGAGACTGGGGCAATGGGGGGCAATGGGGTAATGGGAGAGTGGGGCAATGGGGTAATGGGGGGCAATGGGGGCAATGAGGACAATGGGATCAATGGGGGGCAATGGGATCAATGGGGGCAATGGGATCAATGGGGGGCAATGGGATCAATGCGTGCGATGGGATCAATGGGGGGCAATAGAATCAATGGGAGGCAATGGGATCAATGGGGGTCAGTGGGATCAATGGGGACAATGGGATCAATGGGCAATGGGATCAATGGGGGCAATGGGATCAATGGGGGGCAATGGGATCAATGGGAGTGGGATCAATGGGGGGCAATGGGATCAATGGGGACAATGGGATCAATGGGGACAATGGGATCAATGGGGGTCAGTGGGATCAATGGGGGGCAATGGGATCAATGGGATCAATGGGCAACGGGATCAATGGGGGGCAATGGGATCAATGGGGGGCAATGGGATCAATGCGGGCAATGGGATCAATGGAGGGCAACGGGATCAGTGGGGACAATGGGATCAGTGGGGACAATGGGATCAATGGGGTCAATGGGATCAATGGGGGGCAATGGGATCAATGCAGGCAATGGGATCAATGGAGTCAGTGGGATCAATGGGGGCAATGGGATCAATGGGGGTCAGGGGGGATCAATGCAGGCAATGGGATCAATGGGGGTCAGTGGGATCAATGCAGGCAATGGGATCAATGGGGACAATGGGATCAATGGGCAATGGGATCAATGGGGGTCACTGGGATCAATGGGCACTGGGATCAATGGGATCAATGGGATCAATGGGTGCAATGGGATCAATGGGGACCACTGGGATCAATGGGGGTCAATGGGATCAATGGGGGGCAATGGGATCAATGGGGTCTCACCCGCCAGCCGCCCCAGGCCGCCATTGCCCAGCCCCGCGTCCTCCTCGATCTCCTGCAGCTCCTCCATGTCCAGACCCAGCTGCGGGGGTTTGGGGGGGTCAGGGGGGACCCCAAAACCTCCCCCCAGAGCCACAGCCCCCTATGACCCCCCCGTGACCCCCCCGTGACCCCTTTGCATCCCCCCCATCCTCCCCATGGCCACCTCCTTGTGCCCCCATTCTCCCCCCATCTGTGCCCCCACACATCCCCCCCGTATCCTTTTACTCACACCCCACATCCTCTCGTGTCCCCCATTTATCCCCTCCATGCCCCCCACTTACTCTGCCCCAGATCCCCCACATCCCCATATCCCCAATATTCCCCCTATCCCCATATCCCCCAAATCCCCCATCCCCCATATCTCCCATATCCCCAATATCTCCATATCCCCATATCCCCATCTCCCCTCATATCCCCCTATCCCCAATATCCCCACATGCCCATCTCCCCACATCCCCATCTCCCCTCACATCCACCCCTATCCCCCCCACATCCCCATCTCCCCCATATATCCCTATCCCCCCACATCCCCATCTCCCCTCATATCCCCCCATATCCCCCCCCCCCCCCCCCCCATATCCCCACATCCCCATCTCCCCACATCCCCGTCTCCCCTCATATCCCCCCACATCCCCCATATCCCCCTATCCCCCCATATAACTCACCCCACATCCCCCCATATCCCCCCTATAACCCCCCACATCCACCCCCCCATCCCCCCATATCCCCAATATCTCCATATCCCCCCATCCCCCCATCTCCCCCCATCTCCCCCATCCCCCCCATATCCCCAATATCTCCATATCCCCCCCATCCCCCCATCTCCCCCCATGCCCCCCCATCTCCCCCCATCTCCCCCCATCCCCCCCACATCCCCATCTCCCCCCATGCCCCCCATCTCCCCACACCTGGTACAGGGCCTCATCGCAGCCGCTCTGCA
>NW_026636575.1:0-2440 GCF_028554395.1 Pezoporus wallicus | reverse complement strand
TTGGGGCTTTTTTGTTCTAAGTCTTTTTTGGGGCCCCAACACTGTATCCCATAGCAGAAGGAGGACAAGGAGGTTTTGTACTGGTTTTGGGGGTGTTTTTGGGTGGTGTGTCCTATAGAAGAAGCAGGACAAGGTGGTTTTGGGTTGGTTTGGGGGTTTTGGAGCTGGTTTTGGGGTTTTTGGAGTGTTTTTGTCCTGTTTTGGGTCTGTTTCAGGCCTCTGACCCTGTATCCCACAGGAGAAGCAGGACAAGGTGGTTTTGGGGCTTTTTTGTTCTGTTTTAGGTCTGTTTTGGGGCCCTGACACTGTATCTCATAGCAGAAGGGGGACAAGGAGGTTTTGTCCTGCTTTTTGGGGTGTTTTGGGGTGTTTTTGGCCTGTTTTGGGTCTGTTTTGAGGCTCTGACCCTGTGTCCTATAAAAGAAGCAGGACAAGGTGGTTTTGGGGTGGTTTTGTCCTATTTTTGTCATGTTTTGTGTCTTTTTGGGGGCTCTGACCCTGTGTTCCATAGGAGAAGCAGGACAAGGTGGTTTTGGGTTGGTTTGGGGGTTTTGGAGCTGGTTTTTGGGTGATTTGGGTCATACTTGGCCTGTTTTGGGTCTGTTTCAGGGCTGTGACCGTGTATCCCACAGGAGAAGCAGGACAAGGTGGTTTTGGGGTGGTTTTGTCCTATTTTTGTCATGTTTTTTGTCTTTTTTGAGGCTCTGACCCTGCATCTCATAGGAGAAGCAGGAAAAGATGGTTTTGGGGCATTTTTGTTCTGTTTTAGGTCTGTTTTGGGGCCCTGACACTGTATCTCATAGCAGGAGGAGGACAAGGAGGTTTTGTCCTGCTTTTTGGTGTGTTTTGGGGTGTTTTTGGCCTGTTTTGGGTCTGTTTTGAGGCTCTGACCCTGTGTCCGATAGAAGAAGCAGGACAAGGTGGTTTTGGGTTGGTTGGGGGGTTTTGGAGCTGGTTTTGGGGTTTTTGGAGTGTTTTTGTCCTGTTTTGGGTCTGTTTCAGGGCTCTGACCCTGTATCCCACAGGAGAAGCAGGACAAGGTGGTTTTGGGGTGGTTTTGGGGATTTTTTGTTCTGTTTTAGGTCAGTTTTGGGGCCCTGACACTGTATCTCATAGCAGAAGGGGGACAAGGAGGTTTTGTCCTGCTTTTTGGGGTGTTTTGGAGTGTTTTTGGCCTGTTTTGGGTCTGTTTTGAGGCTCTGACCCTGTGTCCTATAGAAGAAGCAAGACAAGGTGTTTTTGGGTTTTTTGGGGGTTTTGGAGCTGGTTTTGGGGTGTTTTGGAGTGTTTTTGTCCTGTTTTGGGTCTGTTTCAGGCCTCTGACCCTGTATCCCACAGGAGAATAAGGACAAGGTGGTTTTGGGGTGGTTTGGGGGTTTTGGAGCTGGTTTTGGGGTGATTTGGGTTGTACTTGGCCTGTTTTGGGTCTGTTTCAGGCCTCTGACCATGTATCCCACAGAAGAAGCAGGACAAGGCAGCCTTCGGGTGGTTTTGTCCTATTTTTATCATGTTTTGTGTCTTTTTTGAGGCTCTGACCCTGTGTTCCATAGGAGAAGCTGGACAAGGTGGTTTTGGGGTGGTTTTGTCCTATTTTTGTCATGTTTTTTGTCTTTTTGGGTGCTCTGACCCTGTGTTCCATAGGAGAAGCAGGACACAGTGGTTTTGGGGTGGTTTTGTCCTATTTTTGTCATGTTTTTTGTCTTTTTTGAGGCTCTGACCCTGCATCTCATAGGAGAAGCAGGAGAAGATGGTTTTGGGGCGTTTTTGTTCTGTTTTAGGTCTGTTTTGGGGCCCTGACACTGTATCTCATAGCAGAAGGAGGACAAGGAGGTTTTGTCCTGCTTTTTGGGGTGTTTTGGGGTGTTTTTGGCCTGTTTTGGGTCTGTTTTGAGGCTCTGACCCTGTGTCCTATAGAAGAAGCAGGACAAGGTGGTTTTGGGTTGGTTTGGGGGTTTTGGAGCTGGTTTTGGGGTGATTTGGGTTGTACTTGGCCTGTTTTGGGTCTGTTTCAGGCCTCTGACCATGTATCCCACAGGAGAAGCAGGACAAGGTGGCCTTGGGGTGGTTTTCCTGCTTTGGGGGTTTTTGGGTCCGTTTTGGGACTCTGACTCAGTATGCCATAGGAGAAGCAGGACAAGGTAGTTTTGGGGTGGTTTTGTCCTATTTTTGTCATGTTTTGTGTCTTTTTTGAGGTTCTGACCCTGTGTTCCATAGGAGAAGCAGGACAGGTGGTTTTGGGGTGGTTTTCTCCTATTTTTGTCATGTTTTTTGTGTTTTTTGAGGCTCTGACCCTGCATCTCATAGGAGAAGCAGGAGAAGATGGTTTTGGGGCATTTTTGTTCTGTTTTAGGTCTGTTTTGGGGCCCTGACACTGTATCTCATAGCAGAAGGAGGACAAGGAGGTTTTGTCCTGCTTTTTGGGGTGGGGTGTTTTTGGCCT
>NW_026636573.1:0-23702 GCF_028554395.1 Pezoporus wallicus | reverse complement strand
TTAGCAGCGAGGAGAAGCAGGACACACCAACCCAATATGGGTGATAAGGAAGCTTCTGCTTTATTCGTGGCACACATCGCTTATATCCTTGTGGTGTTAGCCACGCCTACTAGTCACAACAGTATTGGTTAGTTCTACACAGCTTCCTTCACATTCTCCTCCCACATCCGGTTTCCGGTTACCTGTGAGGCCTACACTTTGCTTTGCTCCCACAAGGCCTCTAAGGTTCCATGGCCTTGCTCCTGGAGCCATTCTGCAACAATTCCCCTTTTTTTCTTTTTTGCGAGCAAAACATTGTGGGTCATTCTGTTCACTTGTTTCATTACACAACTATAAGCAAGTCCAACAACTACAATGATTAAAATAACAATGATACATAAGCGCAATCCTTCAAATAGCAGTGTTTTAAGCCAACCTGTAATGCCCCATGAGGACAACCATTTAGTTATCCCTAGGTCCCTGCTCACTTGCAATTGCTGGGTAAGCTGAGCCAGGGTTTTCAGCTGTGCGTGCATCGAATTAGAATGATCAGAAAGATTCATACAACACATTCCATCAAACTCTTCACATCCATGTCCCTATTCCAACAACAAAAAGTCTATAGCGGCGCTGTTCTGCAGTGTTGCATGTCTCACAGAGTCAACATCAAACAACAAATCAGAAATTGCCTTCGATGTAGCACCTGTCTGCTTAGCAAGCCAGCAACCTAGCTTGTTTAACTGAGCCAAGGCCCTGGCCGAAGCACTTACAGTGATTTGGCATATTACGATTGGATACATGCCTTGAAGACCCTTAGTGACTAACATATAATTGGTTAAGCACAGGTGTGAGAACTCAACCTTGAAAGTTTGCCAACAGTCCACAGTTCTCATTAACTCAGTGAATTCCAGCCTCTTATCTTGCTTGCTTAAGCTTCTTCAGGCCTCCCATGGCCTTGCTGTATCTTTCAGGATTATTCAGAGTTTATGTACCAATTATCCATTCTCCCGTGAGAACACTGTCTCCACATCTCCCCCCTTTTGTTTTATCCAGTAACAAGTCACTACTACAGCAAAGCACGCAAATTTACATTAGCAGAGTAACTATTACAGGGTGCAGCAGTATGTTGAAAATGCTGATGGCAGCGAGGGACTAGCCAAAGAAATTTCTTACCAGTGGAATTCTCCACCCTCTTAATTTGTTCCATTACCTGCTTTATAACACTACCATTGTATTAAAATCTTTCTAGCTTTTGCCCTAGGATTTTCTAGCAGCTACTGCAAATTTCCATACTCTAACATCTCTTTTACAAGTGACAAATCTATACAATACAAGATGTAGTTTCTTATTTGCAACTAGCTAGTAAATACAGGTGGTTTCATATACAAAATCACAACCTTTAATAATAGCTACTTTACAAGCACACATATTCAGGATGTTACGTTTCAGTTTCCCCCAAGTGATGTTTTGCAGTTATTCGTTCTTTCTCTTCCTCTATCTCATTCTGCTTGGGGTATTCACGGTCAGCTCCTGTAGCTGAGGCATCAGGTTTATCCATTCATCTGTCCAGCTCATGGCAAGGCTTGACAAACTTTGCAGGCAGTCGCCATAGACCTTGGACCTGTAGGCAGGAGGACACAAATATACCCCCTCCCCCAGGTTATCAGTTCTTGAGAAGGTATTTGCAGCATCATTACTCTCTCTCCCCCCCCCCGTTTGTTTGTTTTTTTTTTTATCCCTGCAAAAGCCGGCCTGCTGGGCAGCAGCTACAGCCGCCTGCCTGCTTCAGCAGCAACTATAAATACCTGCCGGCAGCCGCACTTTTACATTAACCCTTTCATGCCCAAAATGTTAAACAGCTACCCATTAAAAGCTTTTACATGAACCCAACAACAAGAAAAATACACAGAACACCGTCTGCCCTCAGCACACACACACACACACACGCGCGCGCGTATGGGATCCCACAAGCACATGCCACACAACTACAGTATTTGAAGTACAAAATCCAGACAATCATTACTCCCACTACAGTTCCACATACACAATGTGGCACAAGAACCCTGTGGAGACTAATAGCAAACCAGCTCCGAGAAGCATCATTGCAGTGCGAGGTGGCAGGCTCAACCTTAGCGGGCGTCCCCACAGAGGCTCTGCCTCCCCCACATCGTATGAGGCTTGGACTTTTATACTGACCAAAATGCACACTCATTCCGACACAGGTGGCCAGCCTGTGCTGGAAGAAGTGGCCAGCAGTATCTACAGAGGTCTCCAAGGGTTGATAGAAACCTAGACATACTTTTATATTTACCAACTTCCAGTACATGAGTATCACAGAGAAACTGTATGGGCTCCCCCTGTCAATCGCCAAAAAAATTAAAACCATAACATATACAGCTTGAGTATAAGAGGATTTTAACGCATACGTGGTCACTGCTTGTCAGGCCTCCTTAACTATTTTGAGATCAAAAGCTTCCCACTCTTTAGCCCCCTGCCGTGTAGTAAACACAGGATATGCAGAGAGGCCCATTGCAGAAAATTCACCAGTAATGATCGCATCTTTGATTAACCCATGCCAACAGTGCGCAGGATTTGTGCCCCCCCATACCCCTCCCACCCCCTCCCCCTGTTTGCCTTCTTTAAGGAAGGGGTTTTACGGAGGGTAAGGTGGAGGCGCCGATGGAGATGTGTCAATCCGAGTCTCGAGGGCTTCAAGCTTTTTCATCAATTGTTGCAGCTGAGCGTCTCCAAGGCCAGTAAGTAGTTGCTGATGAGCTGAGCAGACCGACCCGGGAGACAGAGTCAGAGTCTGGAAGCAGAGGATATAAATCTGGCTCGGATTCAGGGGACTCGGGGTCTGATCCTGGGTCAAACTCAGGGTCTCCGTTGTTCGCAGCTATGTCTTTATTGTCAGATGTCTCTCATTCAGTATGTGGCCATCTGCAGACCTGGCTCCTCCGTAACTGAGTTAAAAATTCCCAATCTAGGGCATAATGGGTTGGAAAGGCTCACAGTTCCTTTAAATCTCCCGCTAGCGCATAATCTCTATTTTCTACTGCGTGCTTCAAAATGGCGCCCCAATCGATCCGGCGATGAGGCACCACCCTCTTCCTTTCAGCTTCCTCAACATTCATCATGCGTATCCCTTCTAATATAATTTCTCTGTCCTTTTCAAAGTCCCTAGTTTTGGAACTGGGGTGGTGGGGGAGCAGGGAGTTGCACCTCCTCCACTGCACTTTCTGATGAAGAAGGAGGGGGAGAAAAGGAATTGTGGGGGGGAACCCTGTGCTCCAAGCACAGGGAGCGCCCCACGAGTTGGGGGAAACGAGTTGTAATCTTCCCCCGGCTTCAAACGACTGGGGACGTCTGTTCCTAATTTCTCTGTTGCTACAGCGGCAGTTTTCTTTTCCGCCTTGTATCTTTTTATACAATTTATTACTTCTCTCCGTGGCTTACCGAGTTTCTTTGCTGTTTTATCATCATTAAGCATTGAGTCAAATAGTTCATCACCAAACTTTTGCCACTCACTCTCCTCAAAAACTGTATTAGGATCTACAAAAAATCCCTTAGCCTTCCCTACAGCCACTAGACCTGCTAGCTGCTTTAGAGTCTCAGGCTTAATTCCCTGCTTTTGTAAAAAGCACTGTAATCAATCAGGGGCTACCTCTTGGTCCATTTTCATGGCCGGCCTTTTCCGGATCGTCCTCTTCTGGATCGTCCTGTAACCTCGGTCTCCGGATCGTCCAGTACTGGATCGTCCTCCCGATGCAGGTGTATCTGGCTCGCCCCAGTGGCAGACTCCTTTTGGTCAGTCCAAGCACCCGGGTCAGTCACGCCACCGCAGTAACACTGCCCGCGCTCCCCGGCTGCTGCTGCCGGTGTCACTCACTCGCCATTCCGGGTCCCTGTTACCCAGGGCCCTGTTATCCGGGTCCCCGCTAGCCGGGCCCCTGTTATCCGGGGCCCTGTCATCCGGGGCCCTGTATTCCGGGTCCCCGTCATCCGGGGCCCTGTATTCCAGGTCCCCGTTATCCGGGGCCCTGTATTCTGCGTCCCTGTTTGGGCGCCATTTGTTAGCAGTGAGGAGAAGCAAGACACGCCAACCCAATATGGGTTATAAGCAAGCTTCTACTTTATTCGTGGTGCACATCGCTTATATCCGCGTGGTGTTAGCCACACCTACTAGTCACAATAGTATTGGTTAGTTCTACACGGCTTCCTTTACATTCTCCTCCCACATCCGGTTTCCGGTTACCTGTGAGGCCTACACTTTGCTTTTTCTCACACAAGGCCTCTAAGGATCCATGGCCTTGCTCTTGGAGCCATTCTGCAACAGACAGCCCACTATAGGAGGGTGATTCGACTAACCTATTCAGGGACCCACTCTGACAGCATCACTGAATCAAATCCCGTATGGGCTGTTGATAGCACACTGGACCCAAAACCATTTCCACAAGACACCCCTGCATCTTGTAGGACCCAAACCACAAGATGACCCCTGCTTATTTATAACAGTCTGTCACTGATACCAAAATCACAAGACCAAAATCCTTAATGTAACAAGCCACAAAATAAATCAAATACCAGCAAGATCCAAAACCATTTCCACAAGACACCCCCTGCGTGTTGCAGGACCCAAACCACAAGAAGCCCCCTGCTTCTTTTGGGTGTATAGCAGTAAAATCCAAAACCTTTTCTACAAGATGCCCACTGCGTCTTGCAGGACCCAAACCACAAGAAGCCCCCTGCTTCTTGTGGGTGTATACCAAACAGACGCTAGCATCCAGGTATACACCTTTACCTACGAGATTTCCTATCTCGATTTACGGAAGGCTTCCAAACCTTGCTTACGCTTACGAAACGAACCCAATTACCAATTTAGTCTTTATGCAAGATGCCCCCTGCACCTTACAGACTGTACAAAAGAAAAGAATACCTTTTATGAAGATGGTCATTGTCTGCTCCCGCAGTGATCCAAATGAGTCAAGGGGTCCCTCCGGGAAAATCTCCCAAGGGCCCTAGGGAGCCCTATCCTCAGCGGGTCCTGCAGCCGAGCAGAGAGGGTCCCATCTGGGTCGCCGGATTGATTCGGAGAAAACTCCAGGAACAAACTTGCCAACAAAGTTTTCAAGCTGACAAGTAGGTATTCTTTATTGTGGCGTCAGGAGACACGGGGGATAGCTCCTCCTAATGTGTGTCCCCCTATTGCTACACAAGCCGTCCTTATATAGTCCCTGGGTATACATACATATTCATGAGGCTACATATAGATTACATCATATTCCAGAAAGTTCCCCGCATGCATACAGAATTGTGGTGGTGGTCTCTGAGGGTTGTTTACTTCTTCCAACAATCTTCATCACTTCTGGCTGCCTTTGGAGCATGCGCAGTAGATGCTTATACCAGCTTAATTGGTTTGTTAGCACCACAGACATAATAATCCTCCTGTCCTCCTACTTATCAGTTAGTTTAGCTGTAGCCCATCCTGGACACCTGCCATTCCCAGATATTCCTTATCTCTGTGTCCTGTTCTTCTAGACTGTTTTTCTTAAAACTATGTCAACTATAACGATTTATCTTGTACAAGAATTCTCAGTATGTTCCCTAGCTGTAGTCTACTTTTTTTCTGTGTATCATGCACCTCAGTAATTTTCCATTGCTACTGTTACAAAGCCTTCAAACTTAACGCTACTTAAAACTGATTCTAAAGGTTTATATATTTCATTTTGTAATTTTGTGCTCCCCCTTGTCTCGCCACCAAATACCAAAGTCCAGACAACCAAAACCAAACAACCTTTTACCCACCGCACAGGGCATCCCGCTGCACCTTACATAGAAAGGGACCAAAAAGAATGCATTTTTAAAGAAATAAAATCAGCAGTCTTACCGAGCTCTTGAGTTGGTCCGGGGAGCTGTGGTTCGTTTCAGAGAAACTCCCCCAATGCCAGCGTGAAGGTCCCAGATCCCTGGATCCACGGGAAACATGGGAGATGGTCCCTGTTCAGGCACCAAATTGTTACCATAAAAGTCGGTCAGACAAACTCTCTAAGACTCAATTTGGTGTTTTAGAAAGCAACCATAATTTATTGCAGCGCTGGGCCCGGACACGAATCATTTCGCAAAGGTGAGCGCACCTGATACTTGCTGACAGTGGCTGCATATTTATCATACTTATGCATATTCATAGCTTTTCCGGGAACTAATTATAATATTTGCATCCTAATTGCACATGCACTTTCTTGCTGAATGGGGGTCTCTGGTGGTTGCTGATAGTCTTCCTCGCTGTGTTTACTGAATGACCTCAGTGCTTGCGCACACTTGCAATATCCTAGTGCCGAGTTAGCAGTTGGTATATCCTTGCTTCTGTTCTGCTTCGGTCTCCCTCCATGCTGGGTGCCACTCTGTTATCTTGAAGGCTGACATCCCTGGTCTTATTTACTGTCTTCCTAGTTGTTATCAGTCCCATGATGTTCCTTCCCCCATTATCTGAACATTCCTTTCTATGTGTTACTAAGTTAGAACAGTTTGGCCTATTCTATTATGTTAAAGGCACACACACTATTGTTAGTTTAAGATTTCAGGTTACAAAACCATAACAGAAAAATGGGAATATGTCCCTGCAAATAAATGCTATTTAAGAGAATGATATTATTATGTTTTAGCTTTCTGTTTTACAGGAACTACAGAATCTTTCCGTCCTCATATGTCTTATGGTCGCTTTGGGCGATGCCATTACCACAGGAAGATATCGGAAAAGGACTGACATCTCACTTGTGAGCTGGAGACGGAAGAGCAGCACCACACCTCACAGACAACAAGATAATTACATCTGTAATGTGAATGAACCTTGCCTTCATAGCTAATTCAGCATTTTCCCCAGGAGTACACCTGTGGACAACCAGTTTGTCAGAAAAATGCTACAAATTAATGTTTGTACACCATCAAACGGATTAAGATGTAGTAACTGTAGCTAATGCTAGTATTGTTGTTATCAAATGTTGTAACCTTTCTAAGTGCTTGCAATCACTGTTCTAATAGTACAGAAAATGTATACAACCTGAGTAGTAGTAGTGGGAATACAGCTCTAGCATCCTTCAGTGTGCATAATAGTTGTTATACTCATTTTATTAACAATATGGGCCTCCTGTCTATGGTACCAGTCATGAGACATTGTGTCTCATGTGTCTCCGTCGTGATCGGGAATCAAAGGACCAAATGTAATGCATGGGACACTAGCTGAGAGTTGATTCCCTCTCATGTCTGAGAGAGATAGCAAAGTATGTGAAAGGCAAGGGATGTGAAAGATAACAGGAAGGGATTCTATAGGTAAATTGCAAATAAAAGACAGACTAGGGACAACGTGGGCCCTCTCCAGAAGCTGTCAGGAGAACTGGCTACACAGGATTTGGAGAAGGCTGAGGTTCTGAATGACTTCTTTGCCTCAGTCTTCACTGGCAAATTCTCTGACTGCACCACCCAAGTCTTGGAAGGCAGACACAGGGACTGTGAGAATGAAGACCTTGGGCCCACTGTAGGAGAGGATCTGGTTTGAGACCATCTTAAGAACCTGAACCTACACAAGTCCATGGGACCTGATGAAATCCATCCGTGGGTCCTGAAGGAGCTGGCAAATGAAGCTGCTAAGCCACTGTCCATCATATTTTAAAAATCATGGCAGTCAGGTAAAGTTCCTGACAACTGGAAAAAGTGAAATATAACCCCCATTTTCAAGAAGGGGAAAATGGATGATCTGGGGAATTACTGACCAGTCAGTCTCACCTCTATGCCTGGCAAAATCTTGGAGCAAATTCTTCTGGAAGGCATGCTAAGGCACATGAAAAACAACAAGGTGCTTTGTGACAGCCAGCATGGCTTAACTAAGTAGAAATCCTGCCTGACCAATTTGGTGGCCTTCTATGATGGGGCTACAAGACTGATGAACAGGGGTAGATCAGTTGACGTTTTCTACCTGGACTTGTGCAAAGCGTTCAACACTGTCCCACACAATATCCTTGTCTCTAAACTGGAGAGACATGAATTTGATAGGTGGACCACTCGGTGGCTGGATGGCCACTAAAAATTTAAATAAACTTTAAGTACATTTTATAAATCTAGCGTGTCTTTAAAGCTGATGTACAAGCTTATAAATTTCTCCACTAAGAACATGACAGAGGGGTTTTGTTTTCTATCTGCCAAACTAAAATGGTAAAAAAATTGAAAGACATACATTATTACTGAGACTCTCAATATTCCCTTTCTGGAATCATTAAGGAAAAAAAGTTCTGAAAAACCCACTCGCAGGTATCCCAGTGAGCGGTTGCATGGTATTTTGTTGATGGCTGAGGTTAAACCATGACAGTCTTTCTGCCTTTCCCAGTTTGATTCACTGCAGGCTTCATTTCAGAACCAATCTTTGAGCCATCTGAGACTGCATTATTACAGGACACTGTTGTTTAAGAAATTGAAATAAGTAAATTTGCATAAACACAATCTAAACCAGATATGGTTGGTTGTTTACCTGGGGAACAGTAACAGCCTAAACTGTACCACATTTAGTGCCTCCTGCAGCATTTTTTCCCCTAAATATGGCAAATATAAATGTCTACCATGTTTGGTCACAAAACCTAGATTGTCTCCTTGAGTTGCGATGCCCCAAACTGGTCTGTTTAAAAGAGGAATTAAAAAAAAAAAAGAGAGTGAATGTGTTTATTGGAACAAAGAATTGAAATTATGTTGGCACAAGCAAAAAAAAAAAAACAGTATTGTCCAAATTCGGAAATTGATTGCAGGCACAGACATGGAGGATTGGCATAGGGATATCTGGGGAGATTCTGATGAGGGTAGTTCTGAAGAGGTGGAGGAACTGGAGGAAAGGAACGTGTTGCCTCTTATTAAAACTGAAAGGCACACGGGTCCACAAGGTGTCAACTCCCGAACCATGGTCAGCACCTGAGCTCAATGAATTGCAAAACAGAAAGGGAGTATTTGTGGAGAGTCTCTCTGACAGAGGGAGATCAGATACTGTTAAATGACAAAGCAAGCGGGGTTTGGGGTCCAGGAGTGGTTTTGAGCAACAGACCAGCGGGTGATTGCTCAATAACCTCCTGAGGGCTTATTGAGCTGGGGGCATAGACTGCAGGGAGAGCGGAGAGCCTGTCACTGCTCAAGTGAAAGGACTGTCCAGGCTACCGGAGGGAGTACAAAAGGTTGCTTGCATCCCAACAGTGTGTGAGAGAGGGTTGCATGGAGTACTGATGACTGCTCTGGTAGATCCCAGCCACCTCAGAACCTTCATTAGAGGATTACCAGATGCCCTGAAAATATTTGTTCAGTCTCTTAGGAAGAGAATTTAAGCAGCCACTGAGTACAATTGGCAAACCTCTCAGAAACACACCCCACCCCCCACACACACACACACACACCCATGAATGTTTTGACTTGGGCAGAGTCATTAATACACGGTATAGTCACCCATGGGTGTGAGATGGGCTGGACCGATCCAGAGGGTGGCATGGACAGGAGCAGGAGGGTCCAGCAGGTCATTCACAAACCCCGCCCTGGCCACTCGGCTGGGATCCCAAACCATCTTAAGACAGACCAGGATGAACTCTAGATTCAGAAAGAAATTATCTTTGGCACTTAGGAGCCCAGAAAGACAGGCAACCACCCCCCTCCAGCAACGGTGCCATTAAACCTTGTGCACCTTTCCGGGAGGACCTGAAGGGGTTAAAAAACTAGAAGCCGCTGTTTGGGTCTCCAGCAGCTGACTCTGCATAGTGAACACCTGCCAGTAGTCCACTGATAAGGAGCCCTATATACATATCCCTGTGGGTCCAAAGCGAGTAAGTCTGGAATTTTTAATTCATACAGGGGCCCAAATTAGGGTTTTAAATAAGCAGCAAGTGGAGAAGTTAGGAATTAAACCATCAAGGAAAGCTATAAATATAGTGGGGGTAAATGGTGTAGTGGAAAAATTCCCCTTGGTTTGAACTCAATTCTGTTCATCTGGGGGAGAAGAGGATGACAGCTGTGGAAGTGGTTCTAAGTCCTCACAAGGAAAATATATTAGGATTTTACATACTAGCAGGCAAGCAATGGTATCTACCCAATGGCAGGGCATGGAGTTTTGGATGCAGAGAGGCAAAAGTTGCTCATGCAAGGCTTTTGCAGGCTGTCCCTGCACTACAACAACCTAGAACAACCTGTACCTCTCAATATCTGCTGCCAATCACTGCCAAATGGGGCACCTCTGAAGTAATTAAAGAACTAGAGAAGAGACACATTGTAAGTCGTACATGCGCCCCTTATAACTCTTCAGTCTGGCCAGTCCGTAAGGCTGATGGCCAATGGCATTTAACAATTGATTACAGGAAATTGAATAGTTGTGGAGGCAGTGTTCTCACAGGAGAATGGATAATTGGTACATAAACTCTGAATAATCCTGAAAGATACAGCAAGGCCATGAGAGGCCGAGGAAACTTAAGCAAGCAAAATAAGAAGAAGCTGGAATTCACAGAGCTAATGAGAACTGTGGACTGTTGGCAAACTTTTGAGGTCAAGTTCTCACACCTGTGCTTAACCAATTATATGTTAGTCACTAAGGGTCTTCAAGACCTATCCAATTGTAATATGCCAAATCACTGTAAGTGAATGTAAGAAATAGTATATAAGGAGTTAAGGATTTGTAATAAACGGCTTTTGTCTGATCATATTGATCTCTGACTGGGTCCATATATTCTGTGGCAAATAGTAATAATCACTGACTGCTGCTGTTCCAAGCATAACCTCTGTAGTGACAGCAATACAAGCTGCTGCCCACCCCTGGATGACCACTCTAGATGTTAAGGAAATGTTTTTTATGGTTTCCCTAAGCGAAGAAGGCAAACCTCAGTTTACTTTCACTTGGGAGGGGACGCAATACACCTTTAACCAACTCCTGCAAGGGTATAAACACTCCCCCACTAGTGCCCAAAATGCTTTAGCCAAGCTCCTCAGTAATGTGGAGGTGCCAGCAGGCATCCACATATATCAATATATAGATGATATCCTAATTGGTGGAGACAATAAAGAACAGGTGGGGCAAGTGGCTGGATCCATCTGGACCCTATTGAATAAAAACGGGCTAAATGTTCCACCCTGCAAATTCCAAGGTCCTGGACAAGAAGTTAAATTCTTAGGGGCTTGGTGGGTAGTAGGAGCTGTTCAGTATCTGATGATACCCTCTCAAGTATCAAGAAAGGACAAACCCTGGGCAATAAAACAGAATTTCAATAGTTGCTAGGCACATTAGGCTATTGGAGAAAACATAAAAAAGGGGTTTTGGTAATTGCTTGACCATTACACAATTTGCTTTGGGAAAAATAAGGTATGGGACTGGACTCCACAACTTATGGAAGCCCTTAATAATCTGAAAGATTAACTCAAAGCCTATAAGAGACTGGGTCTACTGCACCAGCAGGATATGTTAAGACTAGAGTGGTGATTTGCCACCCACACTTCATACTGTGATGTGTTACAAAAGGGACCATGAGGACTGGCCAGGCCTCTACTGTTTTCTTCTACCTCATTAAAGAAACAGAACAGCAGTACTTGGATTGGGAAAAGGGGGTCCTGTCCCTCACTAGTGCAGTTAAGGAAGCTGAAAAACTATGCACATCGCAAGATGTTATAGTACAGTGCCTTGGTGGGTTGGTGGGAGTGTGATACAGTCAATCTGCCAGGTCTCCCATATTTGTACTACAGCCATCATCCTCCGTACCAAAGAGGCTTTAACCGTTTGGCTTGCTTAATTGCAGCACGTTTCACATTCCTGAATAAACTGGGCAGTAGTGTCCATTGTTAAGTCCACCCCTCAATCACAAGCCCATCTATATGTTGCATCTCTGCCCTGATGGTCTGAAGTGTCATGGGCCCACTGGGCCAAAAATAATTCACCCTTCTGTTGCCAATTTAAGTCCAACTGAGCCACTTCAATCTTAGCAGCTTTATCTACTTGTTGGTTGTTCTGATGTTCCTCAGTGGCCCGACTCTTGGGTACATGAGCATCTACGTGGCGTACCTTCACCACCATGTCCTGCACCCGGGCAGCGATATCTTGCCACAGTGCAGCAGCCCAGATGGGTTTATCTCTGCGTTGACAGTCGCTCTGCTTCCATTGCTGTAACCAGCCCCACAAGGCATTTGCCACCATCCATGATTCAGTACAGAGATAAGGTACTGGCCACTTTTCTCATTCAGCAATGTCCAAGTCCAGCCAGATGGCTTTCACCTCTGCAAACTGACTTGATTCACCAAGTCCTTCAGCAGTTTCTGCAACTTGTCATCAGGGACTCCATACAGCTGCTTTCCATCTCCAACACTTCCAAAGCACTGGAGGGACCCACTGGACTACATACTTGCCCATACTGTCCCACGCACTCTGCCACTCATGACTGTCCATCCTCAGGGAAAATCTCTTGGTGGCCCTCCTACATCATCATCTAATCCTCGACAAGACTCAAGCCAGACCCTGCTTAGCTTCTGCGATCAGACAAGATCAGGCATTTTCAGGGTGGTCACGCCATAGGCAAAACATAGAGAACATATGCAGCAACAAGCTGGTTCCCAGCAATAGGAGCAGGATGCTTTCAAGGGCATTGAAAAGATATTCAGGATCTTTAAATCTTCCAGTATCTACTCCCACTGTAAATAGTCTGGTGGGGGAGCAGAGGGTGTGAGGGAATGTCTCCTTCATAGGCTGACCACTTGAGGAGAGGAGAAGAGATGTGTAATTGCTAAACATTTCCATTATATACCTCTGTCATGGTTTAAACCCAGTCAGGCAACTCGTTCACTCACTCCCCCCCCTTCTTGCGCTCCCCCTACTCCCGGAGGGACGGAGAGGAGAATTGAAAAGAATGCAAATCCCATGGGTTGAGATAAGAACAGTTTAGTAACTAAGGTATAATACAAATCACTACTGCTACCACCAAGAATAATAGTGATAAGGAAATAACAAGGGAAGAGAATACATCAACTCACCACCAGCCAACCGATAACTCGTCCCTCCCCCCAGCCCGACCAAGCACCGAATGATAACTCCTCCAACACCTGCAGTCCTAGCCCTTCCGGGTAACTCTCCGTTACATCCTGGGCATGATGTGCTGTGGTTTGGAATACCTCTCTGGCTAGCTTGGGTCAGGTGTCCTGTCTCTGCTTCCTCCCAGCTTACCCTCCTCCCTGGCAGAGCATGAGGCTCACAAAGTCCTTGGCCAAACCAAAACATTAATGTTACCAGCTCTGTTCCCAGGCTGAAAGTCAAAACACAGCACTGCACCAGCTACCAAGAAGGAGAAAAATGTTATTCAGCCACTCCTTCTTGGCACAAGAGTATTGGTTAGCCCCCCCACAGCTTCCTCCACATTCTCCTCCCAGGTCCGGTCTCCGGCCACCTGTGGGGGCCACCCTCTGCCTTGCTTGCACAGTCCTCCAGAACTCTATGGTTGTGCTCTTAGAGTCATTCTGCAACAATTCCCCCCTTTTTCTTTGTGCAAGCAAGGCATTGTGGGTTATTCTGTTCACCTGTTGTATCACACAACTATAAACAAGTCTAATAGCTATGATGATTAACCTAATCAATGATACATAAGTGCAATACTTTAAACAGCAGTGTTTGACTCAACCTGTAATGCCCCGTGAAAACAACCATCTAATTATTCTTAGAATACTGCTCATTTACTATTGCTGGGTAAGCTGAGCCAGGGTTCTCAGCTGTGCGTACATCGAATTAGCATAATCAGAGACTCATACAACACATTCCATCAAACTCCTCAGATCCATGTCCCTGTTCCAACAACAAAAGGTTCTGCAGTGTTGCATGTCTTACAGAGTCAACATTAAAACAAATTAGAAATTGCCTTTGATGTAGAATTGTCTGCTTAGCAACTCAGCAACCCAGTCTGCTTAGTTGAGCCAAGGCCCCTGCTGAAGCACTTACAGTGATTTGGCATATTATGATTGGATACATGTTTTGAAGACCCTTAGTGACTAACATATAATTGGTTAAACACAGGTGTGAGAACTCAACCTTGAAAGCTTGCCAAAAATCCACAGTTCTCATTAACTTGGTGAATTCCAGCCTCTTATCTTGCTTGCTTAATCTTCTTCAGGCCTCCCATGGCCTTGCTGTATCTTTCAGGACTATTCAAAGTTTATGTAGGAATTATGCATTCTCCTGTGAGAACACTGTCTCCACATCTTCCCCCTTTATGTTTTATATAGGGTTTGGGTGGCCCTACTTGAGCAGGGGATCTGTGCTAGATTATATCCCCAACATATGCCAACTAGAGGCTGCCTGGGCCTGCCCCTTTTTTCTGCTGTATGGCTCTCTGATAACAGGCTGTATAGCTCTCTGATCCTTCACATCAAGGTCTGGCATGGCATGTGTCCCCACCGCTACACGCCTGCTGGGTTGCAGCCAACAGCGGAGCTAAAGGTTCTTCTTGGTGGCAAACACAGAAGCCAACAAAGTCTTGCCCTTGATTGTGGTAGCAGGCATTTGGTCAGCCTCAGTCCTTGCACCTTGCTGTCAATGCACAGTTTCACCTGCTTCACCCAGTAACAAGTCGCTACTACAGCATGGCACACACAAATTCACATTAGCAGAGTAACTATTACAGGGTGCAGCAGCATGTTGAAGATGCTGATGGCAGTGAAGGACTAGCCAAAGAAATTTCTTAACAGTGGAATTCTCCCACCCTCTTAAATTTGTTCCATCACCTGCTTTATAACACTACCATTGTATTAAAATTTTTCTAGCTTTTGCCTTAGCATTTTCTAGCAGCTACTGCAAATTTCCATACTCTAACATCTCTTTTACAAGTGACAAATCTATACAATACAAGGTGCAGTTTCTTATTAGCAACTAGCTAGTAAATACAGGTGGTTTTATACACAAAATCACAACCTCTAATAATTGCTATTTTAAAGCACACATATTCAGGATGTTACTTTTCATCTGCCCCCAAGTGATGTTTTGCAGTCATTCGTTTTTCTCTTCCTCCATCTCATTCTGCTTGGGGTATTCACGGTCAGCTCCTGTAGCTGAGGCATCAGGTTTATCCATTCGTCTCTCCAGCTCATGGCAAGGCTTGACAAACTTTGCAGGCAGTCACCATGGACCTGTAGGCAGGAGGACACAAATATACCCCCTCCCCCAGGTTATCAGTTCTTCAGTTCTTGAGAAGTAGACAGGTTAGACAGGTTAAGTGCAGCATCATTACTCTCTCTCCGCCCCCCTTTTTTTTTTAAGTCCCTGCAAAAGCCATCAGTCCCACGTACAGAACATGGCACAAGGACGCTGTGGAGACTAACAGCAAACCAGCTCCGAGAAGCATCATTGCAGTGCGAGGTGGCAGGCTCAACCTTAGCGGGCGTCCCCGCAGAGGCTCTGCCTCCCCCACATCGCATGAGGCTTGGGCTTTTATACTGACCAAAATGCACACTCATTCCGACACAGGTGGCCAGCCTGTGCTGGAAGAAGTGGCCAGCAGTATCTACGGAGGTCTCCAAGGGTTGATAGAAACCTGGACATACTTATATTTACCAACTTCTAATACATGAGTATCACAGAGAAACTGTATGGGCTCCCCCTGTCAATTGCAAGAAAAAATCATAACATATACAGTTTGAGTATAAGAGGATTTTAACGCATACGTGGTCACTGTTTGTCAGGCCTCCTTAACTATTTTGAGATCAAGAGCTTCCCACTCTTTAGCCCCCTGCTGTGTAGTAAACACAGGATATGCAAAGATGCCCATTGCAGAAAATTCACCAGTAATGTTCACCTCTTTGGTTACCCATTGTTACAACTGAGCGTCTCCAGGGCCAGTAAGTCTGAGCAGACCGACCCGGGAGACGAAGAGTCAGGGTCTGGAAGCAGAGGATATAAATCTGGATCGGATTCAGGGGATTCGAGGGCTGATCCTGCGCCGAACTCGGGGTCTCCGTTGCTCGCAGCTGTGTCTTTCTTATCAGATGTCTCTCGTTCGGTATGTAGCCATCTGCAGACCTGGCTCCTCCGTGACTGAGTTAAAATTTTTTTTTTTTTTTTTTTTTTTTGTCACTCTAAGGCATAGTGGGCTGGAGAGGCTCGCGGTTCCTTTAAATCTCCCGCTAGCGCATGATCTCTATTTTCTACTGCGTGCTTCAAAACGGCGCCGCAATCGATCCGGTGCCGAGGCACCGCCCTCTTTCTTTCGGATTTCTCGACATTTATCATGCGTATACCTTCTAATATACTTTCTCTGTCCTTTTCAAAGTCCCTACTTTCGGAACTAGGGTGGTGGGGGAGCAGGGGGTTACACCTCCTCCGCGGCACCTTCTGATGGAGGGGGAGAAAAGGAAGGGGGGGTGGGGGGTAGGGGGGTAGGGGGGTGTGGGAAACCTTGTGGTCCCGCGACTTGGGGGAAATGAGTTGTAATCTTCCCCCGGTTTCAACCGACCGGGGACGTCTGTTCCTAGTTTCTCCGTTGCTACCGCGGCAGTTTTCTTTTCTGCCTTGTATCTTTTTATACAGTTCATTACTTCCCTCCGTGGTTTACCGAGTTTCTTTGCCTTTTTATAATCATTAAGCACTGAATCAAATAGTTCATCACCAAACTTTCGCCACTCACTCTCCTCAAATATTGTATTAGGATCTGCAAAAAAAATCCCTTAGCCTTCCCTACAGCCACTAGACCTGCTAGCTGCTTTAGAGTCTCAGGCTCAATTTCCCGCTTTTATAAAAAGCACTGTAATAAGTCCCGGGCTACCTCTCGGTCCATTTTCATGGCCAGCCTTTTCCAGATCGTCTTCTTCTGGGTCGTCCTGTAACCTCGGTCTCCGGATCGGCCTCCCGACGCAGCAGTGTCTGGTTCACCCCAGCGGCGGATTCCTTTCGGTTAGTCCAAGCACCCGGGTCCGTCACGCCACCGCAGCAGCATTGCCTGCGCTTCCCGGCCACTGCCGCCGGCGCCGCTCGCTCGCCGTTCCGGGTCCCCGTCGACCGGGGCCCTGTATCCGGGTCCCCGTTAAACTGGGGGCCTGTATCCGGGTCCCCGTCGACTGGGGCCCTGTATCCCAGGTCCCCGCTAGTCGGGGCCCTGTATCTGGGTCCCCGTCGACCAGGGCCCTGTATCCGGGGCCCCGCTAGTCGGGGCCCTGTATCCGGGTCCCCGTCGACCGGGGCCCTGTATCCTGGGTCCCCGCTAGTCGGGGCCCTGTATTCCGGGTCCCTGCTAGTCGAAGCCCTGTAATCCGGGTCCCCAGCGACCAGGGCCCTGTAGTCCGCGTCCCTGTTCGGGCACCATTTGTAAGCGGCGAGGAGAAGCAGACAGGCCAACCCAATATGGGTGATAAGCAACTTCTACTTTATTTGTGACGCATTTCACATATATATAGGAGTGGTATTCAGCCACTCCTTCTTGGCACAACAGTATTGGTTAGCCCCCCCCCAGTCCTCCAGAATTCTATGGTCCTGCTCTTAGAGTCATTCTGCAACAGACTAGTATTCCTTATCACAGGAGGGAGTTAGAGTAAAAACAGATCTTCCACTCCATCTGGGAACCTGCCCACCAGAGACTGAAGACGCAGCTTTCATGGGAGGATTATCCTTGACTTTTGTTCTGCTCTTCAATTCACGCACCCGTACCTCTAGGACTGAGATAGGTTTTCCATCCCATTTCCTCATGTCTTCTCCGTGATCCCGCAGGTAACACCATAGGGTGGCCCGTGGCGTATACCTCCTATATCTTCTCTCTCGAGCAATAGGGTGCCTTCTGTTAATAGCTGAGATGCAGGTTGGTACGCATGGGGAGCTGGATAGGTCATCTCTCAATTGTTTGAACTCCTGGGTCAGTAGTTTTTCCACAGCTGAGATGATGGAAGGGGTTATATTGTCTACAAACTATTGGAGTTGACAACTCACTTCATCCACTCTTGGTGGTGCTGCCTCACTCCGGGTCATTGATGCCAATGAGTGGGCATATGATGATGGCACACTTTGTGTAAGTTTCCTCCACATGGGTTGTGGACATTCAACTTCATCTGGATCTACAGGTGCATTCCCAGCATCCAGCCTACAATAGATGATCTCTAGAATGGCTGATTCCCTCGGGGACTGGATGCATCTCTCTATCGTGGTCCAGTTGGTTGAGCAACTCATAACATCATCCTTGTAGGGAAACCTTTCCTTCAAAGCTGCCAAGAGCTGCCTCAAAAGGCTGAGGGCTCATTTCTCTTTTGCAATCACTTTGTTAATTCTGCCTTCCCTAGCAAGTGATCCCCGCTACCTGGCTTCCCTACCTTCTAGTTTGTTACTGTTGGCCCCATTGTCCCAGCATCAGAGCAACCAGGTGATGATGTGCTCATCTGGAAGATGGCTGAAATCTTTTTGTCTATTCTGCGGCTTGGTCAAGGTCCAGGATCGAGAAGTTAACTCTTCTTCTTCTTCCTCTGATTCATGTATTAATAACTCCTGTTAATATGTCATCCCCTGTAATATGTGCATTGAGTCTTTGTCTTTCTTCACTGCATGAGTTGCTCTTTGTGGCTCTCATTTGCTTTTCCCCTTTGCATATAGAGGAAATTGATATTGGCACAGATTGGTCCTTTAGTTTAGCTGCAGTGTCTATCACTGTGGTTGTAGTGGCTGCAGTGTCTTTTGTCAGGGTTGGTGCAGCTGCTGTGCTTAGAGCTTGAGTAGCTGTGTTGTCTGTTGCTTTGCCATCAGATCCAGAGACATTTTTTTCCAGAGAGTGTAGGCACAGGCCAAGCCCCAGCACGTTGCCATGATTTGTCCTCTCTTGTATTGCCAGGATGACTGCACACCTCATTTAAGTGCTTTACTAGTTTTTCTGGATTTCGCACTTGTTGAGGGGTGAAGTTCCAAAGCACTGGAGGGGACTGCTGGCCTAGATACTTGTCCATACTATCCCACACACCCTGCCACTCATGACTGTCCAGCCTTGGGGAAAATCTTTTGCTGGTCCTTTTAGATTGTTGTGCAACCTTAGACAAGACTTGAGCCCAACCCTACTTAACTTTCAAGATCAGATGAAGTAGGGCGTTTTCAAGGTGGGATGGCCGTGGTTAAAACACATGCAGTATTTGTGGCAACATGCTGATTCCCAGCAAAAGCAGCCAGGCAGGTCTCAAGGGTTTTCAAAGGCCATCCAAAACCTTTAGAATTCTCAAAAGCTGCTGTAAATAGCCTGGTGGGGAAGCAGGAGATGTGAGGGAATGTCTCCTTCATAGGTTGACTCCCCAAAGGAAAAAAAATAGTGTAATTGCTAAAAATAACCATTATATAAGTCCCAAAGTATAGAGTTGATGACCATGCTGGGAATGCATGGCAGACCAGTTTCATAATCAATGATTGTATTGTATTACATGTCATTACCATGAAGTACAGTGAAACAATAACCTTAGCTCAGGCCTCCCAACTGATAAACACTAAAACAGCAAATGCTGGCTCTAGGTAAGGTATGCAGAAACTGAGACCAAGCACAATAACTCTGAGAGCAAATAAATCAACATTGTGATGAGTGACTATTAATCCAAAACAATGAATGCTTATCACAAATACAATTAGACACACTCTGGTCAGATCTGCTGTTTTCTCAACAATTTGGGCCCCATGTTGGGTGCCAAAAAGAAATGTGGTGTAAGCCCAGCTGGTAAGTGGGAACGTCTTGCTCACTCCCTCCCTTCCTCACCCCCCACCCCCCCCACTACTGGAGGGATGGAGAGAAGAGGAGAATCGAGTTGAGAGAAGAACAGTCCAGTAACTAAGGTAAAATACAAAACTCCTACTGCTACCACCAACCACAACAATGATAAGGGAAAGAACAAGGGGAGATAATAAAAGTGCTCACCACCAGCTGACCGACACCCAGCCCAACCCTGGCCTTCTGGGTAACTCCCCCAAAGTTGATATACTGGGCATGACGTCTTGTGGTATGGAATACCCCTTTGGCTAGTTTGGGTCAGGAGTCCTGTCTCTGCTTCCTCCCAGCTTCCCATGCCCCTCCTCACTGTAAGAGCATGAGACTGAAAAGTCCTTGATCAGAGTAAGCATTCGTTAGTAACAACTAAAAACATAGGTGTGTTATCAGCATTGTTCTCAGGCTAAAGTTGAAAATGCAGCACTGCACCAGCTACTAAGGAGAAAAATTAGTGCTACAGCTGAACCCAAGACACCCTACCAGGCGAGGCTTTCACCTCTGCAAACTGACTTGATTTAACCTCTCCTTCAGCTGTTTCTGCATCTTGGCATAGGGGACTCCATACCTCTGCCTTTCATCTCCGACACTGTACTGTCCATTTTGATATGGTATGCAGCCATCCTTAGAGTAAAATTCTGAAGCTATCAAGAAGCAAATAGATGTGACTGACTTGGACAGAAGTTTTATAAGGCTACTCTACAGTATGTGTTCATGAATCTTTGAGCACTTTATACACAGAACTTTGGGGATTTTCAGTGAAATGGAGAACTTCTTGTAGGTGCAGGTGAGGCACAGAGACCATGCAGAAAATCTGGAAAGAGACAGATACATATTCCGTGCCTTGATTGTAGAAACGTTTCTGAGTGGTATAGCCTGATGACACTGTTGTACAAGGATCTCTTAAAATCATCTGATAAGATAAGAAACATCTGTTCAAAATCAACTTGTTTGATTGGCATAGCTGCAAGAGTCCCCTGGAAACCCATCTGTTGGTAAAATGGTATCTGACATTTGGGCTATAAAACATGATGGGGTGTGTGGTATTTTATTTTAGCTTAGTTTTATTGTTTAAATTTAGGAACAATAAATGTGATTATGATTTTTTGTGTCCATAGCTCTAGTTGATGGGGAAAATGGAATTGTCTGCCTCTCTTTTTAGGTTTTATAAGCTTCCATTTTGTGAAAAGTACAAGGAAAAATATTTACTAAAAGTCATCTGCACATTATTATGCAACCAGTTTGCAAATTCCTAGTCTGCGATGCTTTAGAAAACTATTTTTGTTCTATTTCATTTGTTGCTTTTTCTCTTCTTAATTCTCTGATTTTTTAATTATTTCTTTTTAACTGCTTGTGAATGTAAATCGGTAGCCAAAGCTGATGTTGACTGTTGTTGTCTTTTTGATAGAAGCTAACTACATTCATGGAACGAGAAAGCAGTTGCCTTGAAGTTGCCAATAATGCAAGAACCTGGAGGAGTTTGCACTCTTTGTGATGCTTTGTGTTCCAATGCCAAGTTTCATTTCTTTTGCTGACTACTAAAGAACCATCTTTTCCTATTCCACCTTTCTTAAGAAGCTTTTGATTATAGGTTTATTCTGGCAAGACCAGTAGATCTGACATACTATGAAATCCACTAAACTTCCTGCATTTCTCCAGTGGATCCAACTTCAGAATTACCAGTATTAGATTGAGAGAACGGTGTCCAAAAAAAGTATGCAAATAGGAGACATGTACACAGTAGAAATTTTGCCATCACAGTAATCAGTTAATTATAGATTACTTATAACTGTTGCATTCATAATTTGTTAAAACTTGTTATTAAACCATGGAAAGACATGAAACTTGTGGAATAGGAAACTAATTTAGCTCGTTAGCTGGACTAAACTAACAGTTGAGGTTTCTTTTTCAGTGATGTTGAAGTTTTGCTGAAGACAGACTATTGCTGTTGAAATTGAATCCATTTCTGTTGCTGGAGTAGGGAAGAACTTATTTGTATTCCACAGCCTCATTACTTGCATGCTGTGTGGGGAAAAAGCTGGTCAGCAATAGCTTAATGACTGCTGCTATAACATGGTATGGAATAATGACTGAGTACTTATTTCCTTTGAGCTTTTCTTTCTTTTTACATCTGAGTTGAAAATTTAACTTTGGACTAATGGAGGAAATTCAGGTCCTCCAAAGAAATAGGGAAAGCAAGTCTAGTCTGATGATGCATCTTCCCAAACATGTTAAATTATTGTGTTTGATCTAAGGATAATGAAATAACTATATTCACATAGAAAGTTGTCATGATACTTAAGATACTTCCATGGAAAGCAGTATACTTTCTGCATTTTTGTACTTTTATTTAGTTTATTATGTAGCATCCTACACAAATATAGCACAATGCTTTTATTGCTTCATTCTCCCCCATATCCCTTGAAGTAACTGAAAAATACAGAAATTCTGAACTTCTTAAGCCAGCAGATTTCTATGCTTTATTCTTCTAAATTTCCATATTTTCCTCGATAACTGGTTAGTGCCATCTGCTGGGTCTGCCTGGGATGAAGTTAATTTTTATCATAGCTGCCCATATGGTGCTGTGCTTTGCATTTGTGGCTAAACAGTGCTGATAACACACCAATGTTTTAGCTATTGCCAAACAGTGCTTGCACAGCACCAAGGTCTTCTCTGTTTCTCACTCTGCACTTCAAGTCAGTAGGTTGGGGGTAGGCAACGATTCGGACAAATCTCCAGGAACAAAGTTGAAGTTGACAAGCAGGTATTCTTTATTGCAGCGCCAGGAGACACAGAGGGATAGCTCCTCCTAGCGTGTCTCTCCAAATTGCTAAACAAACCGTCCTTATATAGTCACTAAGCATACATATTCATTACGTATATACATATTCATAAGGTTACTTATGTATTACATAATTTTTCTAGAAAATTTCTCCCGCATGTGCACAAAAATGTGGTAGTGGTCTTTGGGGGTCGTTTAATTCTTCCAACAATCTTCATCACTTGGCCGTTCCTTGAACTTTTGTCCTGGCAGCCTTTGAAGCATGCACAGTAGATAAATGCTTATGCCAGCTTAATTAGTTTAATAGCACTACTGACATAATAGAATGATTTCTCCCCATCCTTCTACTTATCAGTTAACTCAGCTACAACTCATCCTGAACATCTGCTAGTTTCAGATAATCTTTATCTACACTCTCTGTTTTGCTTACCATAAACTTTGTACACAATACTCCAGTTGAGGTGTCACAACAGCAGAGTAGAGGGGCAGGATCACCTCCTTTGACCTGCTGGTCACGCTCCTTTTGATGCAGCCAAGGATACGGTTGTCTTTCTGGGCTGCGAGTGCACACTGCTGGCTCACGTTCATTTTCTCATTGACCAGCACCCCCAAGTCCTTCTCCGCAGGGCTGCTCTGAATCTCTTCTCTGACCAACCTGTAGCTGTGCCTGGGATTGCACCACTTCTCATGGTTAAACTTCATGAGCCCATCAGCCCACCTCACAAGCGTGTTGAGGTCCCTCTGAATGGCATTCCTTCCCTCCAGCGTATCAACTTGTCGTGGTTTAAACCCAGTCAGGTAGCTTATTATAGAGTGGTGTAGCTGCTGTACTTGGAGCTGGGGTAACCGCACTGTCTGTTGCAGTTGAAGTTTGAGCAGCTGCTGTACTTGCCACTGGGATAGCTGCTCTGTTCATTGAGGCCAAAGTTTGAGTAGCGACTGTACTTGTTGCTGGGGGTGGTGCAGCTGCTGTGCTTGGAGCTAGGGTAACCGCGCTGTCTGTTGCATTTGAAGTTTGAGCAGCTGCTGTACTTGCTGCTGGGGTAGCTGCGCAGTTCATTGCAGCCAAAGTTTGAGTAGCGACTGTCGCTTTGCCCTCAAATCCGCCGACATTCTTTTCCTTTTGAAGGTGCCGGATAGTGTTGAACAAGGCCCTGTAAGCATAGGCCAAGCCCCAGCACGTTGCCGTGATTTGTCTATCT
>NW_026636572.1:0-2439 GCF_028554395.1 Pezoporus wallicus | reverse complement strand
AGCCCCATTTACAGCAGTTCAAGGGGTGCAGGACCCCTTCAGAGCAGTTTTGGGAATGCAGAGCCCCATTTACAGCAGTTCAGGGGGTGCAGGACCCCTTTAAGAGCAGTTTTAGGGGTGCAGAGCCCCATTTACAGCAGTTCAGGGGGTGCAGGACCCCTTGTGTAGCAGTTTTGGGGGTGCAGAGCCCCATTTACAGCAGTTCAAGGGGTGCAGGACACCTTCAAGAGCAGTTTTGGGAATGCAGAGCCCCATTTACAGCAGTTCAGGGGGTGCAGGACCCCTTTAAGAGCAGTTTTAGGGGTGGTGAGCCCCATTTACAGCAGTTCAGGGGGTGCAGGATCCCTTGTGCAGCAGTTTTGGGGTGCAAGATTTACAGCAGTTCAGGGGGTGCAGGACCCCTTTAGGAGCAGTTTTAGGGGTGCAGAGCCCCGGTTACAGTAGTTGTGGGCGTGCGTGGCCCCTTGCAGGGCAGTTTTAGGGGTGCAGGACCCCTCACGGGTGCTGACCCCCGTCCCGCAGCTGGAGTTCGCGGTGCAGATGCGGTGCCGGAGCTGTGCAGACGCCGTGCGGGCAGCGCTGGACGGAGCCCCCGGTGAGCCTCCGTTCCCCCCTGCCAGTGCGGGTCCTTCCGCCGTCCCCGAGCCGGTTCCCTTCCCCGTCACCCGGTGCCCCCCGCAGGCGTGCGGCTGCTGGAGCTGCGGCCGGAGGCGCAGTCGGTGCTGGTGGAGACCACGGTGGCTGCGGAGCGTGTGCGGGAGCTGCTGGAGCGCTCGGGGCGCCGCGCGGTGCTGAAGGGAATGGGGGGCTCTGAGGCCGGTGAGTGCGGGTTCGGGTGTTGGAGGGGGGGCACTGGGGTGGGGGGTGTTTGGGCGCTGATGGCTTCCCCCGCAGCGAGCCTGGGGGCGGCGGTGGCCGCGCTCTCCGGTCCCGGCGCCGTGCGGGGTCTGGTGCGGTTCCTGCAGGTCTCCCCGACGCGGTGCCTGGTGGACGGAGCCGTCGATGGGCTCCCCCCGGGTCCCCACGGGCTCCATGTCCATGAATTCGGGGACCTCTCGCAGCCCTGTGACAGGTACGGAAGAGGTTGGGGGGCACACGGGAACCTCCCCCCCCCCCCCGCGGTGCTGAGGGGGCTGGCACCCGGGGTTCACCCTGTGTCTCCCCTCTTTGTAGCTGCGGGGCACACTTTAACCCCGATGGGGAGCACCATGGGGGACCCCAGGACCAGCACCGGGTGAGCTGCGGCCATGGGGTTGTTGGGGGGGCTTCTGGACACCCCCTGAACCCCCCTAATACCACCCTTTGCCCCACTGCAGCACGTCGGGGACCTGGGGAACATCTGGGCTGATGCTGAGGGCAGAGCCAGCTTCCGCATGGAGGATTCACGCCTGAAGGTGAGGCTGGGACCCGCGGCCATGGTGGGGATCCAGGCTGCACCCCATGGATGTGGGGGGATCTGAGCCCAGTTCTGTGGCTGTAGGGGGGGTCCACACTGCTCCCCATGGCTGTGTGTGGGGTCTGACCCCAGTTCTATGGCTGGGGGGGGGGGGGGGTGTTGGGCTGTGCCCCATGGCTGTGGGGAGGGGGTTCAGCCCCATCCTTACGGCTGGGGGGTCCTGCCAGGTCTGGGACATCATCGGACGCTCAGTGGTGGTGGATGCGGGCGAGGACGACCTGGGCAGAGGCTCCCACCCGCTCTCCCGGGTGACGGGGAACTCAGGGCCGGGGTAAGTGCTCTGGGGGGACTTGGGGGGGGGGGGTGGGGTGACCAGAGGGGCTACTCACGTCCCCACCTCCCGTGACCCCCGTTTCCCCCCCCCCCTTCAGGCTGGCCTGCGGCGTCGTGGCCCGCGCAGCCGGACTCTTCCAGAACCCCAAGCAGGTCTGCTCCTGCGACGGCATCACCCTCTGGGAGGAGCGGGACCGGACCACAGGGGCCAGGAGCCCCACGGCAACCTCCAGCCCCACGGCAGCCTCCAGCCCTACGGCCGCTCCCAGCCCCACAGTGGCCCCGGCCCCCCACCTCTAGGAGCAGCTCCGGGCCGTCAATAAACGCTCAGTGGCTCTGCAGCCTCCGCGGCTTTGGGGGGGGGGCCGGGAATGTGCGTCCCCGCGGCCCCTTTAAGAGGGGGCGTGGCCAATGCAAGGGGGGGGACTCAAGGGGGCGTGGCTTATGGGGCGTTGTGCAGGAGGGCGGGGCGTGTAGGCGGAGGGGGGTGTGGTGCGCATGCGCAGTGCTGAAGGCGCGCAGCCGTTGCGCAGGCGCAGTGCTCGCTCGCGCGTCCCGCTCGGCGCTGAGGAGACGCCGCCATTTTGTGCGGCCGCCGCTCGGTTCCGTTCCGCTCCCTTCGGCCTCCGCCGCCGCCATGCGCCCCGGCGTGAAGCTCTTCGTGGGCAACGTCCCCGAGGAGGCGACGGCGGAGGAGCTGAGCGAGCTGT
>NW_026636571.1:0-2400 GCF_028554395.1 Pezoporus wallicus | reverse complement strand
GGCTCATTTTGGGTTGAATTTTGTCAATTTTGGCTCATTTTGGGCTGAATTTTGTCAATTTTGGCTCATTTTGGGCTGAATTTTGATGATTTTGGCTCATTTTGGCCTGAATTCTGTCGATTTTGGCTCATTTTGGCCTGAATTTTGATGATTTTGGCTCATTTTGAGCTGAATTCCTTCGATTTTGGCTCATTTTGGCCTGAATTCTGTCAATTTTGGGCTGAATTTAATCAATTTTGGCTCATTTTGGGCTGAATTTTGATGATTTTGGCTCATTTTGGGCTGAATTCCTTCGATTTTGGCTCATTTTGGCCTGAATTCTGTCAATTTTGGGCTGAATTTAATCGATTTTGGCTCATTTTGGGCTGAATTTTGATGATTTTGGCTCATTTTGGGCTGAATTTTGTCAATTTTGGCTCATTTTGGGCTGAATTCTGTCGATTTTGGCTCATTTTGGGCTGAATTTTGATGATTTTGGCTCATTTTGGGTTGAATTTTGTCAATTTTGGCTCAATTTGGGCTGAATTCCTTCGATTTTGGCTCATTTTGGCCTGAATTTTGATGATTTTGGCTCATTTTGGGCTGAATTTTGATGATTTTGGCTCATTTTGGCCTGAATTCTGTCGATTTTGGCTCATTTTGGGCTGAATTTGGTCCATTTTGGGTGCGTTGCAGTGAAGGGCGACGACCTGCAGAGCATCAAGAAGGAGCTGAGCCAGATCAAGCAGAAGGTGGACGCGCTGCTGGAGAGCCTGGAGCGCCTCGAGAGGGAGCAGAGTGAGCCCCAGCCCCACACTTGGGGGGCAGCCCCATAGAATCTATGGGGCAGAGCGTGGCACGCGGGGGGGCTGAGCCGTGGGGTGTAAGGGGGTTGATATATAGGGTTTATAGGGAAATATATTGGGTTTAAGGGATGGAATCTATGGGGCTGCCCTATAGAATCTATGGGGCTGCCCCATGGAATCTATGGGGCAGAGCCTGGTCTCTTTGGGGTCTCTGTGGGTCTTTATGGGTCTCTATGGGGTCTCTATGTGGCTCTATGGTTCTTTATGGGGTCTCTGTCTCTATGGGGTTTCTATGGGTCCCTATGGGTCTCTATGGGTTCTCTTTGGGTCTATGGGGATCTCTATGGGGGCTCTATGGTTCTCTGTGGGGTCCCTATGGGTCTCTGTGGGGGCTCTATGGGTCTCTATGGGTTGTCTGTGGGTCTCTATGGGTCCCTATGGGTCTCTATGGGTTCTCTATGGGTCTGTGGGGGTCTCTATAGCGGCTCTATGGTTCTCTATGGGTTGCCTGTGGGTCTCTGGGTCTCTATGGGGTCTCTATGGGGTCTCTATGGGTCTCTATGGGGTCTCTATGGGTCTCTATGGGGTCTCTATGGGTCTCTATGGGTCTCTGTGGGGTCCCTATGGGTCTCTATGGGGTCCCTATGGGTCTCTATGGGGTCTCTGTGGGGTCTCTATGGGTCTCTGTGGGTCCCTATGTGTCTCTATGGGGTCTCTATGGGGTCTCTATGGTTCTCTATGGGTCTCTGTGGGTCCCTATGTGTCTCTATGGGGTCTCTATGGGGTCTCTATGGGTCTCTATGGGGTCTCTATGGGGTCCCTATGGGTTTCTATGGGGTCTCTATGGGTCTCTATGGGGTCTCTATGGGTCTCTATGGGTCTCTATAGGTCTCTATGGGGTCTCTATGGGTCTCTATGGGTCTCTATAGGTCTCTATGGGGTCTCTATGGGGTCTCTATGGGGTCTCTATGGGTCTCTATGGAGTCTCTATGGGTCTCTATGGGGCAGCCCCATAGCCCCTCCCCCCCCTCTCTCTCTCTCTCCCCCCAGAGCTGAAGAGCGAGAAGGCGGAGGAGGAGCTGTGTGGGGGCACACCGGCGCGGGGGCGGGGCCAAGAAGGAGGAAGGAGCCGGAGGGGGGGGGCTGGGCGACGGCGACGACTCCCCCGAGGAGGGGGACCTGGAGGAGGAGGAGCCTGAGGAGGCGCGAGCACGAGCAGGTGGGGGAGGGGAGAGGTGTGGGGCTGGGACCCATGGGGGGTTGGGGGTGTGGGGCTGGGACCCATAGTGGGGGGATGGGGGTGTGGGGCTGGGACCCATAGGGGGATGGGGTGTGGGGCTGGGATGTGGGGCTGGGGTGTGGGGCTGGGACCCATGTGCAGGGGGATGGGGGTGTGGGGCTGGGACCCATGTGGGGGGATGGGGGTGTGGGGGGTGGGACCCATAGCAGGGGGGGGAGGGGGTGTGGGGCTGGGACCCATAGCGGGGGATGGGGGGGAGGGGATGTGTGGGTTTGGGGGGGTTGGGAGCTATGGGGCTGAGGGGGATGGGTTTGGGGGATGGGGGGATGGGGTCTGTGGGGCTGGGATAGAGGGGATGGGAGCTATGGGGCTGGG
>NW_026636570.1:0-240 GCF_028554395.1 Pezoporus wallicus | reverse complement strand
CACCGTTGCAAAGCAGCTTGTGTGCTGATGAGTCAGAGCACTAGCTTTCCCTGCTGGTCCTTCTGCCGTGTGAGCAGATGCCACTGTTCATTCTGTGCTGACTGTGTTGCTGCGCAGCAGAGAGCAGGCTCTGGACTGATTCCATTCAAATGCTTTTCCTGTATGAAAGTGAGCAGTGAAAGCAACGATGGAGGCACCAATGTAAGTGTGATTGTGTGCTGAACATGTCCAGCACCAGCT
>NW_026636569.1:0-2387 GCF_028554395.1 Pezoporus wallicus | reverse complement strand
GAGCGTCCCATAGAGCATCCTGTGGGGCAGCCCGTAGAGCGTCCTGTGGGGCAGCCCATAGAGCGTCCTGTGGGGCAGCCCATAGAACGTCCTGTGGGGCAGCCCATAGAGCGTCCTGTGGGGCAGCCCATAGAGCGTCCCATAGAGTGTGCCGTAGAGCATCCCATAGAGCATCCTGTGGGGCAGTCCGTAGAGCGTCCCATAGAGCATCCTATGGGGCAGACTGTAGAGCATCCCGTAGAGCATCCTATGGGGCAGCCCGTAGAGCGTCCTGTGCAGCAGCCCGTAGAGCGTCCTCTGGGGCAGCCCATAGAGTGGCCCGTAGAGCGTCCCATAGAGCATCCTGTGGGGCAGACCGTAGAGCGTCCCATAGAGCATCCTGTGGGGCAGACTGTAGAGCATCCCATAGAGCATCCTATGGGGCAGCCCGTAGAGCGTCCCGTAGAGCATCCCATAGAGCATCCTATGGGGCAGCCCGTAGAGCGTCCCATAGAGCATCCCATAGAGCGTCCTGTAGAGTGTCCCATGGAGCGTCCCATAGAGCATCCCATGGGGCATCCCGTAGAGCATCCCATAGAGAATCCCGTAGAGCATCCCGTACAGCGTCCCATAGAGTGTCCCATAGAGCATCCCATAGAGCATCCCATAGAGTGTCCCATAGAGCATCCCATGGGGCATTCCGTAGAGCATCCCATAGAGAATCCCGTAGAGCGTCCCATAGAGTGTCCCATAGAGCGTCCCATGGGGCATCCCATAGAGCGTCCCATAGAGTGTCCCATAGAGCATCCCATAGAGCATCCCTGGACCTGCCTGCATCCTTAGGGCATCCCTGGCACCCCCATGCACCCCTTGGGACCCCCCCAATATCCCGTGGGACCCCTGGGCACCCATAGGACCTCAAGCACTCAGGGGATGCCCCCTCCCTCCATCACCTGGGAGACCCTGGGGACCCCCCATTCCCCCCATCACCCCCCCATTTCCCCCCCCATTCCCCCCCATCCCCCCCCCATTCCCCCCCATCCCCCTGGGTACCACCCCCCATCCCCCCCACCCTGGGTACCACCCCCCATCCCCTCCCATTCCCCCCCATCACCCCACATTCTCCCCCCATCCCCCCCATTCCCCCTCATCACCCCCCATCACACTGGGTACCACCCCCTATCTCCCCTTTTCACCCTGGGTACCAATCCCCATTCCCCCCCCATCCCCCTGGGTGCCACCCCCCATTCCCCCCCATTCCCCCCCCATTCCCCCCCCCCCCCCCATCCCCCTGGGTACCACTCCCCATCCCCCCCCATCCCCTCCCATCACCCCCCATCACCCCCCCATCACCCCACCTTTCCCCCTCCATGGCTGCCTCATTTCCCCCCCATTGCCCCCCCATTCCACCCCCATTCCCCCCCCATCACCCTGGGTGCCACCCCCCATTCCCCCCCCATTCCCCCCCATCCCCCCCATTCCCCCCCCATTCCCCCCCATTCCCCCCCATTCCACCCCCATTCCCCCCCCATCCCCCTGGGTACCACCCCCATCCCCCCCCCATCCCCTCCCATCACCCCCCATCACCCCCCCTTTCCCCCTCCATGGCTGCCTCATTTCCCCCATTGCCCCCCATTACCCCCCATAGCCCCATTACCCCCCATTACCCCCATCCCCCTGGTCCACCCCCATCCCCCCCATCCCCTCCCATCACCCCCCATCACCCCCCCATCACCCCCCATCACCCCCCCATCACCCCCCATAGCCCCCCCATCACCCTGGGTACCACCCCCCATCCCCCCCATCATCACCCCCCCTTTCCCCCTCCATGGCTGCCTCATTTCCCCCCATTGCCCCCCCATTACCCCCCCATTACCCCCCCATCCCCCTGGGTACCACTCCCCATCCCCCCCCCATCCCCTCCCATCACCCCCCATCACCCCCCCTTTCCCCCTCCATGGCTGCCTCATTTCCCCCCATTCCCCCCCCCATCCCCCTGGGTACCCCCCCCCCCCATCCCCCTCACCCCCCATCCCCCCCCCCCGCAGGCTCCTGGGCGGCCATGGCCGAGGCAGTGGATGGGTGCTACCTGCAGGCGCTGGGGGGGTTCGTGATGGTGCTGAGCGAGGGGGGGGACATGATCTTCCTGTCCGAGAACGTGCAGCGCCTGCTGGGGCTGAGCCAGGTGGGGGGGGGATGGGGGGGATGGGGGGGGGATTGATGGGGGGGATGGGGGGGAGAATGGTACCCAGGGGGGATGGGGGGGGGGGGATGGGGGGGAATGGGGGGAAAAGGGGGGAGGGGGGGGATGGGTGGGGATGGGGGGGGGGGGGGATGGGGGGGATGGGGGGGGGGGGGGTGGGGGGGGGGGGGGGGGGTGGGGGGGGGGGGGGGGGGGGGGGGGGGGG
>NW_026636568.1:0-236 GCF_028554395.1 Pezoporus wallicus | reverse complement strand
AAGCCATTCCTCCCCTGTAACTGCAACAAAGTGAGTGTAATACTATATATATAGATATATAGGAAAACACAGTAAACGTAACAAAGTGAGCAAAATAAAGCATGTTCAAGAGCATTCTAATGACCCACAGAGGTTCTCAACCCTAACCCTAACCCTAACCCTAACCCTAACCCTAACCCTAACCCTAACCCTAACCCTAACCCTAACTCACCCATTCCTCCCCTGTAACTGCAACA
>NW_026636567.1:0-243 GCF_028554395.1 Pezoporus wallicus | reverse complement strand
AACCATTTTTCAGTTATTTTTCCCTTTCCTAACCCATTTTTGTCAAGTTCTAACCCCTTTTAATCCATTTTTGGCAGTTTCTATCCTATTTTTGCCACGTTTAAACTCCTTTTAAGCTTTTTTTTTCCTTGCTAATTTTTGCCCAATTCTTTCCTGGTTTCAGAGTTTTTCGCTCATTTCTAACTCATTTTTCCCCATTTCTATCAAATTTAAACCAGTTTTTCCCCTGTTTGCTATGCATTC
>NW_026636566.1:0-2435 GCF_028554395.1 Pezoporus wallicus | reverse complement strand
CATGGCCGGGCTGCGATCGTTCCCGGGCTGCATGGGTGAGGGGGGGGGGGGGGGGGGGGGGGGGGGGGATGGGGGGTGGGGGTCAGGCCCCCCCCCCCCCCACCACCCCCCCCCCCCCCGTCTCTTTATCCAGCACTGGTTGATCTGCATGGAGATGGGGACCACAAGGTGAGGGGGGGGTTGGGGGTGTATGGGTGCTGTTGGGGGTTCTATGGGTGCTGGTGGGGGGTGTATGGGTGCTATTGGGGGGTCTATGGGTGCTGTTGGGGGGTGTATGGGTGCTGTTGAAGGGTGTATGGGGGCTATTGGGGGGTCTATGGGGGCTGTTGGGGGGTCTATGGGTGCTGTTGGGGGGTGTATGGGTGCTGTTGGGGGGTGTATGGGTGCTGTTGGGGGGTCTATGGGTGCTGTTGGGGGATGTATGGGTGCTGTTGGGGGGTCTATGGGGGCTGGTGGGGGGTCTATGGGGGATATTGGGGGGTCTAAGGGTGCTGTTGGGGGGTCTATGGGGGCTGTTGGGGGGTGTATGGGTGCTATTGGGGGGTCTATGGGGGCTGTTGGGGGGTCTATGGGGGATATTGGGGGGTGTATGGGTGCTGTTGGGGGATGTATGGGTGCTGTTGGGGGGTCTGTGGGGGCTATTGGGGGTTCTATGGGTGCTGGTGGGGGGTGTATGAGTGCTATTGGGGGGTCTATGGGGGCTGTTGGGGGGTCTATGGGGGATATTGGGGGGTCTATGGGGGATATTGGGGGGTCTATGGGGGATATTGGGGGGTATATGGGTGCTGTTGGGGGGTCTATGGGTGCTGTTGGGGGGTCTATGGGGGCTGGTGGGGGGTCTATGGGTGCTGTTGGGGGGTGTATGGGTGCTATTGGGGGGTCTATGGGTGCTGTTGGGGGGTCTATGGGGGCTGTTGGGGGGTCTATGGGTGTTGGTGGGGGGTCTATGGGTGCTGGTGGGGGGTCTATGGGGGCTGTTGGGGGGTCTATGGGGGCTATTGGGGGGTCTATGGAGGCTGTTGGGGGTTTATGGGGGCTGTTGGGGGGTGTATGGGGGCTGTTGGGGGGTCTATGGGTGCTGTTGGGGGTCTATGGGGGCTATTGGGGGTTCTATGGGTGCTGGTGGGGGGTCTATGGGTGCTGTTGGGGGGTGTATGGGTGCTATTGGGGGGTCTATGGGGGCTGTTGGGGGGTCTATGGGGGATATTGGGGGGTCTAAGGGTGCTGTTGGGGGGTGTATGGGTGCTATTGGGGGGTCTATGGGTGCTGTTGGGGGGTCTATGGGTGCTATTGGGGGGTCTATGGGTGCTGTTGGGGGGTGTATGGGTGCTGTTGGGGGATCTATGGGGGCTGTTGGGGAGTCTGTGGGGGCTATTGGGGGTTCTATGGGTGCTGGTGGGGGGGTCTATGGGGGCTGTTGGGGGGTCTATGGGGGCTGTTGGGGGGTCTATGGGGGGTGTTGGGGGGTCTATGGGTGCTGTTGGGGGGTCTATGGGGGCTGTTGGGGGTCTATGGGGGGTGTTGGGGGGTCTATGGGTGCTGTTGGGGGGTGTATGGGTGCTGGTGGGGGGTCTATGGGGGCTGGTGGGGGGTCTATGGGTGCTGTTGGGGGGTGTATGGGTGCTGTTGGGGGGTGTATGGGTGCTGGTGGGGGGTCTATGGGGGCTGTTGGGGGGTCTATGGGGGCTGGTGGGGTTCCATGGGTGTTTGAGGGGTGGCCCCCAGGGTGCTATGGGGGAGTCCTGAGTGCTGGGGGGGGGGGGGGTGTCTCCAGTGGGCTATTGGGGTGCTAAGGGGGTCCAATGGTGCTATGGGTGCTACCGGGGGGTGCCTCTGGGTGCTATGGGGGGATCTTTAGGATCCCTGGGTACTATGGGGCAGGGGGGTCCGGGTGCTATTGGGGGTCATTGGGTGCTGGCGGGAGCTCCCATTGGGTGCTATGGGGGGGATCTCTGGGGAGGTCTGGGTGCTATTAGGGGTCATTGGGTACTGGCGGGAGCCCCTGTTGGGTGCTATGGGGGGGATCTCTGGGGGGGGTCTGGGTGCTATTGGGGGTCATTGGGTGCTGGCGGGAGCTCCCATTGGGTGCTATGGGGGGGATCTCGGGGGCGGGGTCGGGGTGCTATTGGGGGTCATTGGGTGCTGGCGGGAGCTCCCATTGGCTGCTATGGGGGGTATCTCTGGGGGGGGGTCTGGGTGCTCTTGGGGGTCATTGGGTGCTGGCGGGAGCTCCCATTGGCTGCTATGGGGGGTATCTCTGGGGGGGGGTCTGGGTGCTCTTGGGGGTCATTGGGTGCTGGCGGGAGCTCCCATTGGGTGCTATGGGAGGGATCTCTGGGGGGGGGTCTGGGTGCTCTTGGGGGTCATTGGGTGCTGGCGGGAGCTCCCATTGGGTGCTATGGGGGGGATCTCTGGGGGGGGGGTCTGGGTGCTCT